>NW_021939256.1:7857059-8054502 GCF_001715985.3 Manacus vitellinus
GGACATGCCTGTCTCGTATTGGCCTTTTTAGCCACCAGTGCGCTTGTAACAAATGTGGGTAGAGCCCTTCCCAAATCTTCATTCGCGAAGCCTAGCCATGATTAGGGAGGGAAGTAAATGATGGCATCTACAGTTCCAAATGGGATAAGTGTTTTGAACACCTGCTGAGGGGACCTCAAAAAGCCACTGCTGGTTGCAGGACTTGGGTGGTAGGGTTATGGTTTCCCGTATTAAGAGGAGTGTTCAGGGCAGTTATTTACCTTCACTGAAGTGCAAGGCCAAAAGCTCTTCCTTGCCTTTTTTTGGGGGGGGGTGGTGGGGGTTTGTTTATACTAGCTCAAGCTGGGCAGAGAGTAGAGCTTAGACAGTTTCAAGGCACAAGCTTTTATCTTACCCAGCACCCTGTGCAAAAAGGTTCCAAGCATTAACAGACTTCCTTGGTCTGTTTTGGACTTGTGACCAGCTCTTTTCATTTGCATAGCAATTAATGCATAGCCTGCATGGCCTTCTGCTTAGTGCCAGCTCAGCCACACAGTGGCAATTGCGGGACTGGGAGATTAAAGTTGTGTAAACTCTTTGAGTCACTAAGCCTTTGTCTTTAGTATGTATTGTTAAGTGCTAAACATCTTTAAGCCTTATAAATAAGGGAGCACAAAATAGTCTTTGAATAGTGGAGATTGCTTCTATGTGCTACAAGGCCAGCAGCTTTTGAGTGCACTATGTTTCCTGCAGTTCTGTAACTTTGCCAAAGATTCAGGACAAGCAGTGTTGATAGCTGTGATTTAGAAAAGAAAGTCATGATTAGAGCTTATCTGCTTTGAAAGAGAAAAAAAACTTTGTTTGAACAGCTAATTTTTAATACAAAACCCCCCATAAAGCTGTGAAAAGCAAGATGTCAGCAGTAATGCAGAAAATACTGTAAAGTCTATTCCGTGAACTCTGCCTTAGTTTGTATCTTGAGGTCTTAGAAGACATCCATGAATAGAAGGATGTAGATAATAATGTGTAGCTTATTCTAAAACAAAGCTTAGTGTACTATTGTATTTTGAATTATTTGCTATTAACTTCAGAAGTAGAAATACTGTAATGCAAGAAAATAATTTCTTGTTCAACTAATGGTTACAGAACTTCAACGGAGATGTAGTGCTCGGGCTGATTTAAGAGTGTCTCTCTGATGCAGGAGGTCTCTGCAGTGGTTTAGAGAAAATATGAAGCTTATTGGGTTTTTAGTTAATTTTACTACAATGTGTATGTTCTAGCAAAGCAGGAAGCCTTGAAAGCTTTAGTTGAGGTTCAGAATAGCAATAATACTGTCTTGTGAGACCATAATATTGAAGTTTAGCTGCCATGAGGAAGTATTTTATTGATCTTTGCAGAAACTGGTTATGTGCAACATATTCTATGGTTGGTTTGGGTACTTGACATTTATTTTTGGCTGCTGGTAGCTAATTCTTATTCATTTTCTGTCCAGGAGTGTCCTATCTTTGTCTCTTACTCCAAAACATTTTAAGAAAAAGGGTTTCTGTGGTTAACAGATCCTTATGAGCTCCATATTTTAGGATTCTCTCAAGATATAGATATCTCCATTTCTACAGTTGCATTCTTTGTTCTAGTGTTCCATCATGTGATAGGAAAACATGGATACCCTCCCAGCCCCCTTCTGTTTTACAGGAATTCGTAACAGAAGGATTGCCTGTGTCGATTTGCTTGGAATTTGCTTGTTTCCTTCATGATTCTGTTCCTGTTCACAAGAACAATTACAGAGTAATTCAGGGAAAGAAGTTTTAAGATAAGTCTTGAAATTATTTTTTTTCTTTTTTTTTAGTGTGTGAAATAAACCTCTGTAATCCTTGGGAATGCATGGAAGCAAAAGAATTAAAATGCCACTTTTCTCACACGTGTCTCTTTCGGTGATCCTCTAAGTTGTTTAAGTCCTTTATGTCTGATCTCTAATGTCACAAAGGCCCCTTGGCTTAAAGAATGTCATATGGAACAGCCTTTCCCAGCTGTGCTCTACAACCATTCTGAGGATGTGTGTATGCACCCAATGCATCAGGCATGTTAGGAAGCACTGGATTTACACGTGTGTACAGCAAGACTGTTGTGTGAGGACAGCCTGTGCTTCCTGCAAGTGCCCATGGCTATGGTGGGGACCAGAGTTCTCTGGGGAGATGAGAGCCAGGACCAACCTGCCATGAATTGTCCTGGCAAGTGCTGTTTTCATCTGAATTTCTTAATGTTGACCAATTACTAAATTAGATTTTGACTCACTTGTTGCAAGAGGTGAGAAGACAATGGAGGAGATGAGTGTGTAGAAGCTAAAATAGGCTTTCATGAAAGCAATTGCAAGTATAAAAACAGAAGGAAAAAAACATGGCAAGAACTGTGTTTCCCAGACTGAGCCTAACCAGCAGCAGTGTGTCAGGACGCACTGATCCAGACACCAAGATCCTCACCTCTGTGGAAGGTAGCCTTGTGACCAGGTTTTTCTGGGAGAGTCAGGATCAGATATGACTCACGACAAAGGATTTCAATAGTGCAGTGGGCGAGGGTGAAGCAAGCTGGACAATGAAGAATAGTATGGGTGCCTTTGTTTCCTCTACCCATTAAGAATGAGATTCCTGGATGTTCCAGCAAGTCAGGGCCTTGTAGGGACTTGGTGCTTCATGACTGCTGCTGCTGTATCTGTCTGAATTTTCTTTTAAGGGCTCATTGTCATTCACATCAGGTTTTTTCAACTGCTTGGTTTTAATATTACTGCTGTGACTTCTTAAGATATGAGGGATGTGGAAAAATGAGCAGTTCAAACCAGTCAATTAACATCATAGTGTGATGTCTGGGAGTCTTTTTCCTTATGTACTTCTCAGTAGTCTAATAACAAGTGTTCATTAGGCAGAACAAAACAGGGACAAGCCTTACTGTTCAATATACTGGATGTGGGGAAGAAGGGAGACTGGTAAATATTTTGATAATATCAAGTGTTTCCTTTTCTGCTTCTGGTAGAATCAGACTATTTTCCCATGAATAAATTGTGAAATTCATCCGTGACTCAGTTTCCCCTCCCTGAATCTTCCTTGTTCTCTGGATGATGAGAACTTTGAGACTGGGGTTGTTGCAGGATATGTGTCTGTGAATTGTAGCCCAGAGCAACAAATACCAGTCACAGATGGAGGGTCCCAAGGGCTGTACAATATCCTGTAGCAGTCAATGCTTCAGTTTCTAATAGTTACAGTGTTACCAATGCCCGTTCAGTAACTGGACAAAGGCAGTGTGGCTGACTCTGTAGCGATGCAGAACACCTGATGAATGTGGAAGACACCCAGATGTGGCTGATCAAGGCTGTATTGCAGTCTATGAACACTTGTTAGGAGACTCCAAAACACTTAAGAATTCCCAGAGCACCTCCAGTTTTTAGTCTTCCAGTAGCACTTGCTGTTTCAGGAAGTTTGAGGACCTTTTTTCTGACACAGACTTGAGAAGCAGCCATACAGGGCAGGTGGTTGTGACACTGTCTGTCAGTGATGCTTCTGCACCTCTCTCCTAAGTGTAAAGGAGTCAAGCCTCAGTCTATCCAGGACAGCAGACAGTTTTTGCTGATTTCTTTTGTCTTTGTGTATGGTTGGAGCATAAGCCAAAGTGATTTTCCTAGTTTTCTTCCTCAGATTTAGTCAGGTTTGTTTCCCATTTGTTACAAGTACTTTCAGTTTATTTTTGACTGTTTGCACACAGGCTTCAAATTAAAGGTAACTTGCTTTTAATTGCTAGAATTGATCTGGAGTGGCATCGGCTTTCATTGTCTATAGAGTAAATCTAGTGAGAATTATGCTAAACAAGGCAAGGTTGTTTTTATATAATTTATTTAATTTATATAATTTTTATATAATTTTTTTTGTCACATCATGTGTATGAAGCAAAATATTCTTTGGTTGTCACATGTATATGAATTAGGATAGAATAATGGTCCTGAAGCTTGTCCATATAGCTCTCCATTATGTATGTGTAGTTTATCTGGACTACAGTTAAACCCCATTATGTATCTGGATGCTTCTGAGATGGCTCCATGCTCACTCAGACTGGGACAGGCTAGGCTTTCATGAATACCACGATATTTGACTGGAGGTCTGAGATAGGGCTGGTAAGACTATTAAGGCCTACCAGTGCCCTCAGGGCTCTGGAGTTAGCATCTATGGCCTTGTATTTCCCCAGATCACAATTGGGCCAGAGCTTTCTTATCACAGCTGCATCTGCCCTTCTGCCACTGGACAACATTGCTTGCATGTCTCACTGTTTCTAACTTGTGGAAGGTGGCTATCTTCCTTTACAGGGCAAGAGAGAATGTGGTGTGAGAACTGCTGCTTTCATGCCTGTATGGCTGGTAACATGGAATAGTGTCAGTTGAAGGGGACTGATGGAAATCAACTGGCCTGACTTGTTCAGTGCAGAGACAACTTAGAAAACTGATACAATTTTGCTCTTTGGTCAGGTTTGTCCTCACACGTCCAATGTTGTTGATGTGGTACTGTACCACTGTGCCTGGGCTCCATTCAACAAGATGCTGACAGCAGTATCCAAAAAGTGTTTAAAACAAGATTGACTCACTGAGCTTGAAACTCTTGTAGAAAGATCCTGCCAGTATTTTATGAAAAGTTGGTCTCATCTGAGTCCAAACACAAACTGCTCACCCCGGCTTGGTCTTGTGATATGAATGCTACCTGAGTAGGAAGTGCATTCCCTTTTTTTTTTATCTTCAAGTCAGGTAGATGAGATTGCAGAGCAGCATCCTGAAAAATGCCTGCAAGTCTTGTCAGTTGAAGGGACTGTCTATGTCCAAGCTCCTTCTCATAGCAGCTTCAGCTGTATCTGATATCTCTGGGCTTTGTTTAATCATATTTGATACCCTCAAGGATGGTGGCTCCACAGTCCTTTTGGGCACTTGTGCTTTGTCTGAGAAGCCTCATAGTGACAGTCTTTTTGTCTAACTGTGACTTTTCCTGGGTCTGGTGCCACTCATCCTTCTGCCATGGAATACCTCAGAGAAGCGTTGATCTTCGTCTTCTCTACAACCTTTCCGTAGGCAGCTGAAGACACCAGTCAGGTGAGCCTTCATTTTCAAGAGGAGCATAACTTTCTAGGAGGGACCAGGGAAAATTAGATGAGTGTAGAGAACAATATTTTTGTTGTTTTCAGTTGTGAACTTTTGGGTTCATTTGGTTTTCTGTTACTGCTATAATAATATTTAAAAGGTCACCTGCAGAAAAAAAGAGGAAAGGGCTTTTACTCCTTTGCTCTTGTTTAACTCTGTAAGTGTAGAGAAGTTTCCAGACTGTGGTTTGGTGGGTAGGGTTTTTATTGACTTGTTTTTTGTTGATTCCTTCCTCCTATATGATACATACATTTTTAACTTCCTTGCTTTAGAAGATTGTGTGGGTAATGGCAAAGAGCTTGGTAGGAGTCAGGTGCCTAGGAAACCAGAAAGCAAGAAAACAGTTAAAGGGATAATTGACTTTTGGTTTTAAAGGTGCCAACTTTTTTTTAGCACACCTTATTTTTGCAACTTGAGCATTGAGCGTGGCTCTCCTTCTTGTACCTCCAGGTATGGCATGAGGAAGCATTTAAGCAATATTTCTCAGAGAGCAAATAAAGCTTCCAGTAAAAATGGACTTTCTCTTACTGATAGTTAAATATATAAATAAGCATAAGGGAGAACTGTCTATTCAAGATGTCCTTCATGCATTTTAAACTAGCAAAGAAAGCCAAGCAAAAAGGGTCAAATACAATTTTTTTCCTTTTCAGGTCACCTTTGAGGGCTGTATAAATCAAGACAAGGAGTTTTCATTCTTTTAGGAAGCAAGTAGAGAGGCGGTGGAATTTGCAAAGATCAGGTGTGTGATGGGTTTGTGTCGGCCTGTGGTAATCCTCCTTTCAGTCTTCATTTGGCACTCACTGCTGTTCTTACATAGAGTGCTCTAGCAGCTGTAGTTTATCTGCTATATTTTAACACAAATACGTCTTCCCTTGCTGCATGTCTGTTCTGAGAAAATACTGGCTGGTACCACTTAGGAAGTGGTGAGGTACTTATTTTTTTCTTCTTCACTTGGATAAAATGAGTGATCAACAGGAGAGCAAGCTGAGATAAATACGTACTTCCAGTATTTTAAGAAATTTTTTTTTATATGGTGTTTCTTTCATGTGAAATTGATTGGAACATATTTTCAACATATGAATCCCAATCAGTGGCTACTGTGTTACATCAGTCAATACTATAGGAAACATTAATCATTTGGTAGAGCAAAGAAATTTTACTGAGTTTACAGAGGAATAAATGGAAGCTAATCCAGCATTTGACCTTCCAGTTTACCTGACAGAATTAGAGGTGATAATGGTCTCTAAAGGAGTCAGTGGTCTCTACAGCTTCCTGAGGATGGGAAAAGTAGAGTGAGGTGCTGAGCTCTTCTCTCTAGTATTCAGTGACAGGACATGTGGGAATGATTCAAAGCTGCACCAGGGGAAGTTTAGACTGGACATCAGGAAGCATTTGTTTGCTGAGAGGGTTGTCAAATAGGCTTTTTAGAGAGGTGATTGTTGCCCCAAGCCTGTCAGTGTTTAAGAGACACTGGGACAATGCCCTTAATAACATGAAGTGGTCAGGCAGGTGGATTAGATGGTCATTGTAGGTCACTTACAACTGAACTACTCTTTCTATTCTAAAATAATCATAGTCTTGATTACCTGCAATTTGACCAGGTTAGGGGCTTTTTTCCCCTAGTGTGGGCAAAGTAGCTTTAGAAACTGTCTTCCTATCATAACACAGTCTTGAAGCAATTAATCATTTTCTTCCTTCTTTTTCTGCACTGATACTTGCAAATCCAAAGTGGATATAGGAAATGCGGTATTGTATAGTTGAAATGAGTGTGGTCAGTCTTGGTCCTATGCTGTGAGATCCATAGTTAAGTTTCTTTAATGAGTCCAGATCTTGAAATGATGTACAGTTGTTTAGCCAGAGCACAAGATAGGCAGAGCTACAGTCTTAGGTGCTGAGAGAGCTAAAGTCTCCTCTGGTTTTACTTAGCTTCCTGTGAGACTTCAGAATTCATTGCTTTCACTTCCCTGTTACTGAGTTAGCAAGCAATATGTAGCCAAGCCCAAAGCCATTTTTGGCTTTAACTCGAGTGCTATGAATTTTTTTCAGCTCAGAGGGACATTTGGAAAGCAGGTATGATATACAGTGTGAAGAAGCCCTCTGATATTATCTGAGGCAAAGAAGTGTTGAAATTTAGGCTGATTTTCAGAGAAATTGCACAAAATATCTGATTTTGAAATCAGCGTTGGTTCACAAATCTGCATGAAAACTGCCAGGTCTAGGAACTCTGTGCCAATAATGCTGCCAGTCCATGCCCTACCTCTCTGTATTTTGTGATCTGTGTGGTGGTGCATCACACACAGCCATGACATGCAGTGTGGGATGGGGTAAAACAGCAGCTCACTCTTGTTTCTGAAGAGAGATGAGTTTAATGCTTGCTGTGTTTTATCTCCTGTAGCTGTCTGCCCCTGGCTGCTTGGCTAGAGAGTGAGGGTAGCTTCCTGTCCAGGCTGTAGTCTCATTTAACGGTCTGTGCAAATAGTTCCTGGAGTCTTGTTAGTTATTTTTAAACCTTGTTTGAAGTATTTACAGTTGCAAACAATCAGTTTGAAACTTGCTCTTATTTGAGTTTTAATTCACCTAGAACACCACATTCCAAGAAAGGGACTATCAGCTGTTATTTCATTGGAAATTATTGTGGTTCAGGTTGTGCTGTTCTTGTTCCAGAACACAGTGCTAACAGGAGTCACAGGTGAAATGTTACTGGAGGATTTTTGGGCTGTATTTTAGATGTTATTCATGTTTGGTTTTATTTAACATGAAGCTAAACTTTTCTTCTAATGAAATCAGTATATTTGCCTTTGAGTGGTTTATCTTTAGCCTAAATAAATACTGAGCAGAAAGACATTTTTGTAGCTAGGTATTTAAAGAATAAAAAATTAATCTGCCTGGAGGTATGAAAGTAATAGACTTGTATAATTTCAGTAAAAAATAAAAGCAAAGTTTCAATGTTGATATTTTTCCTTATCAAAAATGTGATTTCACAAAGCTGTAATTTTTCATAAGAGAGTAAAGTAGAGACAGAGTAAATTACTTGCAACTCTAAGGAATGTATTTGTATGACCTGCTATATTGTTTTATTTCCATTTTGGTGGAGATTTCTCAGATTGTAAGGATGGATTCCTTGGCAGCCTCACCTAAGGGAGTCCTGCAAGTCTCGTGCAAATAAAACAACCTTCAGAATAATTGTTCCATTTCTCTTTCTCTTTCTATCTCTTTTGTGAAATTTATTTACCTTAAGGGGCGTAAGTTGTCAGACTTTTGATCTACACATATCTATACCTGTGATAAATAAATTTTTGCCTTGGTTTAGGACATACTTAGTAAATAAATACTGGCATTACTATCCAACAAATAATTTTTTACATTTATTTAACCATAGTAGCATGGTGTTAGTAGAATGATAAATAGTCATTCAGAGATTATCCTTTTTCTGCAAACATGAGTGCTTTAATAGGAAAGAAGGAAGAAGTGTTGTTTTTTCCTAAGATTTTGTTTCATAGTACCTAGTTTATAACTTTAATATATATATATAAAGATAGAACAATGTTTATTTCAAGGAAATCCAAAATTCTTTTATCACCTTATGTAGCAGAAGCATTTACACTGAGTTGCTTCCAATCAGATTGCAGCCTTACATAGGACATTGTGCAGAAGCAGTCAAAGATTTAAGCTAAATTTACATCAGAAAGTGTTTGTTGCTACTCTTCTGTAGATGCAACTTGCACTGACAAAAGAGTGCATAAACTTTGCTGGGAAGCACATGTTTTTGTCATCATCGTTGTGTCTATTCAAGATCATTTGCTATTAGTTTAAAAATGGGGAGGAAGGGGGGAGAGGTGTGCTTCAGTGTTTCCCAAATGCTTTTAGAGAGGGTTAAGTCTTTATCCTTCTCTTGAAAAAACTTGGCTGTGAAGCAATGGAAGGCAGAATCGTACAGGATCTGGAGGGTCTCCGTCAGATGGGGTTGAAAGGAGGCTGAAACTTGGGGGTTTGGCCTGCTGCCCTCAGGAGCACTTGGGGAACAGTTAAACCTGGGGACAAAAGGGTATTTTCCTTACACACTACTGCTTTGTGGCTTTGGATTTTGAGGTTTCCTCTCTGGAAGAGTGACTTCCCTGGCAGTACAGATGAATTTAAAAATCAAGCTTTCCCATGTGGAAGAAGAAAAGTTGCTAAATGTGCCAAAAAACACTTTCACAAATGTGCAGAAATTTAGAAAATAAATATGGCAGTATTTCCTTTTAAGAGATTTTTATCTGATAAATTTTATTGTAATTAGTTTGAGTCAACAAAATCTTGAAATGGAACTGCTTTTAAATGTGAATTTTCTTTTTTTTAGCACTGGTTGGATCATTCAAAATTCATTAAGAAGCAAATAAAAAGTAAGTACTATGTCTCTGCCTGTTTATTTTGTTACTTCCTAAAGAATTTGAACTTAGAGTATTTGAACATGATTGTGAATGTTTAAATGTGCCCTTTAATGGAATAAATATTTCTTAGGAAATAATTTTTGTTTCATGGGTAATTGACTGACTATCTTATATCTAAGTGCAAGAACACTTATTAAGCAGTAGCCCTTGTTAAACACATGCTGTTTGTCTGAGGCAGAGGAGGTTGCCAGGTAATTTCAGTCTGATCTGTGAAATCAGGTTGCCTGGACACAGATTGCAGTTCCTGTCACTGCTTCTGATCCAGAACAGATTTCCTGCCTTTTTTTTTTTTTTTTCAGAGAGTGGAAAATATTTCACTGTGTACTGGCTGATATGGTTAAATTTTATTTTATTTTTGTTGTATATTAGAAATAAAACTAGCAGAAATACCTGCTGTTTTGTGAAATGTAATTTTGAAATAGCTGCTGTTTCATCAAAGATAGTTTTGGATGGAAGGGTTCACTTTGGCCCCTGAGTTTTCTGTGGAAATTGGCTAAGTCAGGGAAGCAGTTCCTGGATCTCTGACAGTCTGGTTGCAAGCTTGAGTAGAGTACAGCATTGGCATTAATGGGTTTTGTTACTCTCCTGCAGTTGGCCAACTGAAAACATTGCTTCTGTGACATTAAAATACATTGTTTTTCAAGGAAACTGTTGACCCCCTTGCAGGAGCTCACAGAGTGATTATTGCTTCAATGGTGCTTTGTCTGTCTTTTTTTATAAGTATCCAAATTATCTAGATGATTTTTGTAAATGGTGGAGTTCATCACCTTTAGGGTGGTTTGCTGTCACCTCATGGTGTGTAGGTGTCAGCCTGCTAGAATACAAGGTAAAGATAGCTACTGTGGGTAGAGTTTTGGTGGTTGATTTTCTCTCACTTTTTCATCACATTCCAGACTGCTTTACCTTAAGTGACTAAATGATTTGCACCTATGCTTTCTGTGATAGCTTTGTCCTTTTTTTGTGGAAAATCAGTGATTCTACAACAACTTCAACCAGTTTAGTTGCTTGATTTTGTCTGTTTCATCTGTGAAGGGCCTTTTTAAAAAATAAATTGGCCAATCACGGATCTGAGGAGCACCTAAGAGGGAAGCAGTTTGTTGGGTGTTGTACAGATCTGTCTCACAACAGGATACTTTTCTTTCCTTGCATTTAGCAGATGCTTTATGAAGAGTTCCTCTTTCATGATGGGTGTTACTCACTGCTCTTTTTTCCAAGTCATTATCTTGCCTATGCAGGCCTTACTAGTGGTCTCTAACTGTGAGCCTGGGGTACTATAACCTGTCTTCTAGGAGGTATCTTTGGAGACAGAATCAAAGCTCTTATTATTTGAATTTTAGCTGTATGTCATTTAGTAGAGGGATCATTAATAGGCACATGTACACTGTGTTGATGTGATGTTACAGAAGGCCTTAGAAAAGTGTGGAAAAATCATTTTTTCCAGCAATTAATATATCAGCAGGCAGTTAGTTTGGAAGATGAGGCTAAGGCAGCTAAGAGTGCATTGGTCAGAGTCTCATGGTAGCTGGGTAACTTTTTGTTATCTGTGTTACACAGAAAGTCAGATATAGCATTCACCTTCTCACATTGGAAAACACAATTTTTGCAACTCCACTTCATGGAATTTGCTAGCTTTCATGTGTTCATGGGTACATTCCAGAGTTCTATCCAGCACTTTTCACCTTATTTATCTTACCTTTTCTCATTCATGTGTTTAAATCAAAGATGGTCTACTGGTAGACTTTTTTTTTTTTTTTGGAGTGGTGTTTGTGCCTGGTTACAAGGAGCATCCCCCTCTCCTTCCCTCTTCCTTCCATCTCCCTCTGGGCCCAGCAATAGGCAGTGTACCTGGAACTTGCTGTCATTAACAGCATGTTGTGGGGCACACCTCTTTGGACAAAAATGTGTTTGCCAAATGGACTATTGCTTGATCAATTTGAATTCTTGAGTATCATGGAGTATGTTAATTGTCTAATTTTTTTTATTGCATGCATTTTTAAATTTAAAAATATTGAATATTTCCTTCTTCGAAGAATTTGAAAAATGTAATTAGTTTGGGATTTCTTGGGTGGTTCTTGGTTCTTCTGCCTTACCAGAACTGCAACTAGTGTAAACCTTTTTTCCACATTTAAATCTTTGCATGTACAGTTGGACCTCCGTACACGTTGCATTTTCGTATTAAGTACTATTCATCAGAACCGAACAACCTTCATGAAGAGTTTACAAGGTAGGAACTATGTGTGGTTAACTGGGTGACTGGCAGAGGGGTAAATAAGACATCTGAAGTACATAGGGGTACTGTAAGCAGGTGATCTTAACTTTCTTACTAAGAGTGGTCATTTTATCTGCCTTCTTAGGTGTTTTCCTACTGTCAGAGAAATGTAATCTTTTTTATTTGGTGCCAGAAAGCATTCAGAGGCCTCTCTGAGAGTTTTAATGTCTATGAGATGCTGTGTTTTGATGCTTGAAGTTGGCAAAGAAAGGCAGCGTTGGGTAGGGGGAGCCACAGCTGCTCTTAATACCTTTTTCCATTATGTCCTGCAAAAATGCCAGTGCCCTGCTTTGTCCCTCTTGCTCTGAAATGTGGGGGTGGTTTAATAATCGTACAAAGGCCACAGAATTGTGGGATTAGACAGCTTGAGTTCTTGGTTACCAGTTGATTGAATCGCTTCTGCTTCCCCATGATTCTCTGGAGCAAAAGGCATAAAACCTGCATTGTCTAAAGTCACTTTAAGATTATCTGAAAGTCTTTCGTTTCAGTCTGGTGGGCTGTTTTCTGGAGGCCTATACCTTGCTGGGTTTGTAGCACCTGGTGTGATTTACAGGATATTCTGAAAATTGGGAAATGAGCAGCTGGAGGAAAGGGTTTACTTATCTATTGTATGTGCTTACCTTGTGTCTTCTTTGTATAGTAGTCATCTATCTTAATGTTATTTTATCTTTTCTTTTGTTCTGTTTATCACCGTAGGGCACTTTCCATGTCTTCTAATTTGCTTGGCAATAATCAGTGTACTCCCAATCAGCCCGAGGTGTTTAAAGATGGTTGATTGTTGTAGTTCATGTGCCTGAGATGTTTACATTAAACTTATGCCTGCAGGCGTATGATTACTGTTGCCTTTGCTATCTGCTGTGTTGACCATGTTTTTTTTCACTGCCTGAGACAAGATTAAAGAGCTAATTGTCACCACCTTATGATATAGACATAGAGTCTTTATATCCATTATAGATTTAATGCAGCAGTGTTAATTCACCAGAAGGGCTTATTCCTATACAATGTATAATTAACTTACAGAAATCCCTGTCACGTATGTAACTGAGTATAAGATCTTAAGAGAATCAAAAAACCCAGATAATTTTTGGACATCTCTAATGAGAAAATGCAGTTAAATTAGTAGGAATAATATATGTTTTCTGGAAATTGGCGTAAGTCTTCGTACATCTGAGTGCATGTCTGACAAGTATTACATTTTCCCTGTGATCAAATTATTCCATTACTGTCTACCACAAGATTTCTTGCTCAGTCCTCTGAAGCATATGATCCTAGTCACTGTGAGATTGGGTTTCTGAGCTATGTGATCATTGCTGTGATCGAGTAAGACATTTTGTCTGAAAGTATTAACCTCTGATGCTTTGTGATCTAATTATTGCTGAAAGGTGACATTTCAGAAGACTATTTTAATTAGAAAAACACTTTAGTCAGCTAAATATTCAGTGTAGTGAACAATTTTTTTAATTACAAGCTTGACAGAAGACCACTGTGAAACTATATGAGAAAAATTAAAATGGGCTGGAAATTGATTTTACAGTGAACAAATAGGTGCTTTTTGGGGTTTTTTTGGGGGGGAGAGTAATTTTGAATTTAAGACTTTTTTTAACTCTTGAATTTTTAATTCTTTTAATTTTAAGGGGGAAGGGGAGTTTCATGTTTTCCGTGTAGCATGTTGAGTCAAAGGTGAAGATTAATAATTCTGTACTCAAAATTATTCCAAGTGGAAATGGAGTAAGAGGTGGAAGAAAAATCATCGTTAACAGTAACTATGAACTTACCTGGTGGGGGAGGGGGGCATTTGAAATTCCTTCTGGAGATCTGCTTTCTAGTAGACTTCAATTTCTAGTGCAACTATAACACCACATTCTCATAATTAGCACAGTAATGCTAAGTGTTGAAACCTGTCACCCATTCTGTCTTTTTTCAGTTTAAAAACACAGTTGAAATCCAGTGTATTTTGGAAGACATCTTCTGTCACTTTTGTGTGACCTGATTAGTTAGTTTAGTTAGAAAAACAAGAGAGGAACATGTCTCCACAACATGGGTGTTGTGGAGAATTTTCTAAGGTACTTTGCTGATTTGGAGTAGCAACAATTGAGATGCTGATGTTTGTCAGCCTGCACGCAGAAAAGGAGCAAGAGTAAGTCATACCAACCAGAACAGTGCTGCAGCACTGCACAGGCCAGCTGACACTGATAGAAGCACTGCCCAGATTTTTCTTGCAAATTCAGAAGAGTTCATGGAATTGTGAATCATTTGGGACATCAATAAGAACAGGAAGTATACGTGTCTACCGTTAAGCCGTGCGTGCAAACATCCAGGTTTGATTGGCAAGTAGGGTATTAGCCAAGTATGTGAATCAGATGGGAAACAGATCTAGCATGGATAAATCTGGTTCTGCTGTAGTGTATCATGAGAAATCTTGATCTTCCTTTTAGTTTCTGTTTCCCTGTCTGTTCTGAATATTCATCCTTCACCACATTCACTGCACGTCCTCTGTGATGAAAAACACTTTGTCTTTCCAGCATCCTTTGTCAAGATAGGAGAGGTTTATGTTCCTGTTTACTGGACTGGCTCTCAGTAGTGCTTCATGCTTTCTTCCCTTGAGTCACTCACCTTTGCAAGGCTCACCCCACAGTGTCCAGAGCAGTGCTGAGCCTGCCTGTGACTTCCTGTTCCTTGCATGACCTAGGGCACTTGTGCATGCCTCAGCAAAGCCCAACTCTGAGTGGCGATGAAACATGAAGCATGCTGAGGACTGAAGATTAGCCACAGCTTAAAATACTACGAACAGTTTGAAGGCTGTAAATTCCTACTTGGCCTACTAAATAAATGTGTGGGCTCTATGGAATTCAGGTTTTTTGTATTCAGAACTTTTCTACTGTTTTAAGTGACATCTCATTCTGAACTTTTCCTTTTACCTAGTTTGGACTTCTTCCATGTTCTGTATTTATGTTTGAGAAGGCAGCCCTGAAACCTACATTCCTTTATCTGCATTTTGTTTCTAGATCCTGTAGTTCAATTCTTGCTTGAATTGGGTAGGACTCCAGTGTCAGTAACATTTGGGTTGCTGTGGTGTGTGCTCAGATAGAGTACATCCCTAAACAGCAAGGCTTTGGACAATGTTCTGAACACTGCCAGTCAGTGAAAAATGTTCTTCTCTTTGATTTTAGTGAAAGCTGTGGGATCTTTGAAGGTTGCATGGTATATCTGAGTAATCCCAAAGGCCCTACTTTTCAAGAGCACGTTAATGAAAATGTTGTGATTACTGAATTGGGATATTTTTCCAGTGAGTGGAGCTAGAAGGATGCCATTATAAATACTTTTGACTTTCTGAATTTTTATTTGTCAGGTACCTGTTTGTATTACAACTCCGGCAAGACATTCTTTCAGGGAAGTAAGTACCTTTTTACTCTTGCAGCTGTAATTTAAAGCATTTAGAATAGTTCTTAGTAATTTAAAATTTTACTTTAATTGTGTGATCTTTTTATTTCGTCATGGTATTAGTGCACAGATTAAGAACATGATTTACAGTTCCACGTGCATTTTGTTTTTCTTTAGAATACAGGCATAGAGGACTTAGTGTGTATCATGACAATATTATTGACAAATAGAATGGATAAAAATTTTAATGGATTGAGCAGGTGATGGAAATGTATAAAGAAAGCAAGATTGTCTTGATTTTTATGACTTGAAAATATGACCTAGGTTTACCGTATTTTTTTAGTATGATAGGTAAAAGAGAAGAGGAAGAAGTTGAAGTGCAACACTTCCAATTGAGGTCAACTCTGCAAAAATATTTTGTGTGTTTATAGTCTTACCCTGGCCAATAAATGCACACGTGTTCTATTTTTTTTTTAATTATAGAAAAAAAAATCTCAAAACCATATGTTCTAAAATACAGGGTTGAAGCAAAAAATGGTTCTTTAGTCAATTTAATGCTGTCTCTATTAGTTGAAGCTTGTTTTATGGTGAAGTGTATCATGTTTAATGGAAATCAGAAGTACCAACTTAGGAAATAATCATACACAAGTTAAAACTAATTGTAGATGTTTCATATCATTAATAGTTTGTGGAAGTTAATATTTCCATTTCTTGTATCAGGCTACTTTTTAGCTTTATTGCAAGAGGAATTTACTGACAAGAGACATGATTTTTACAGTTTGGGTTTTTTTGTTTTTAAGACTGAAATGCCCGTATGAAACTGCTGTTGAACTAGCAGCTCTGTGTCTTCAAGGTATGCAATCTTCTGAAAGTGGCTTGTCTTAATATATTAAAAAACTCACCTTCTGGTTTCTTTTTCTTTGTTATCAATGCTTTCTCACTGATAGTGTATAAATGTCCTTCCTTTTCGCAAGGAGAAGAATTTTAGGGCGATTATTTTCTTGACTTGCCTCCATTCATAGCTTCTGAACTACATTAGCCAATATCAGCACACTTGCTAAGGGGAAGGAGCCTCTAAGGCATGGCTAGACAAATGTTTGTGGAAACCAAGGGCTGACCAGGAAAGAAGGACCCCAATAGTTCCCCACTGAGGGAGAAGGTGTGATGCGTGCACAGTGTTATCCCTTCAACCTGAAAAGCCAGCTGGTCCTTCAGCATACACTTTGTGGCAGGTGGAGCCCTGTGAACTTGGGCTTCCTGCTGCCTAGACAGTGCTTGGGAGAGGAAACCTGCACAGTGTGTAACACAGGAGATGGTTACAGGGCAGTATACAGGAGGTGGCAGGTACTGGAGAGAATTATATGGAAAGGTAAAAACTAAGATTACTTCTGTGTCAGGAGCAAGGGTTACAAGATTTCATAAAAATTCTAGGACACTGGGTTTCATTAGTTTATTGTAGGAAAATGTATTTTTTTAGTTGTTGCAAACATGTTAATACAAATATTTATTTCTGTTCAGATAGTTTGTTTTGCAAATAGGAAGGAAACTAGTGTAATGAACCTCGAATCAAGTTGATTTTTTTTCTAAAAGAAAGTGCAGTGAGCTGGACCATTCTAAGCGTATTAGCAGCAACATGAATTGAGATGAAAAATTTTCTTCCTGTTTCTCTGGTGGTTGGGCCATGACATCCATGACGTAAGGAGTGTTTAGGCAGAGTCTCTTAGTTTAATATAGCAGTGGGGATAACTCAGTGATTCTAGATGGACTTGACAGGCAAAACTGGGAATTCAGTTCCGAACAGCAACGGGTGTAAATATTAAGGTAGTGAGTTATTTTGCTGCACTGGTCTGGCGCAGCTGTGACTGTTATGTCTGCAAAGAACTGCTGCAGGCAAACTCCATTTGTCTTTTTGAGATGGAGGAAATATGGAGCCCGTATTTGATTTGTTGCTTCCATTTTCTCAAATGAAAATACTGGTAACCTCACCCCTGGTCTAAGCAAGGAGAATCAGGCAAACAATAATAGGTTGACGCCTCAACAGTTTGGGTAGTAACTGTCACTTGTGTTTGCTGTGTAAACATATCATGATAGCTGTCCATCATGTTTATGATGTCTCCAGCTAGGTACCAAAACTAATACTCCTTGACACTGTCTGTAGGAAAACACTTTTATACTTTTTTGCTGCCTTTTTTTCAGTTTCAGTTTTCGACTATTTTGACATCATCACAATAAGTTTATCCAAAATTATTTCAACTAATTCATTATCTCTGCTGGCGTATGCAATAATTAGCATTTTTGGTGTAAAGTTTGCTACATTTTATTGACACCGGAAACTTAATCAAGCAGAAGAGTACAAAGGAAGGCCAATTAGTCCCTCCTCAGCAGGTTACATTTACTCTGTAAAATCCAGTCTTGCTTCTTAGTGTGGTTTTCCTAAGAGCAAAGAGAAAACTGTAAATGACTATTTAGGCACTAGTACCCTAAGCCCTCTGAAAGAAAAGCCTTTTCTCTTCACGGGTCAGCTTTCAACTACATACTTTTTTTTTTTTTAATAATCAATTAAGTTGTTCTGTTACAGTAATTCTTTGTTTCAAATAGCAGTTTCCAAGGTTGGTGTTTTGTATGAATCATCTTTCAAACCTAAAGTGTTGGGTTGTTGCCAGTCCCGTGAAAGAAATTCTGTAGCAAATAATGTTGATTTGCAGTATGAGGTAACTTGTGAAGCAGATACATAATCATATGCTTCACTTAGGCATTGTCTGCAGAAAGGTTGTCATCAAACTTGAATTGTCACTGTTACAGTAAGTTTTTAACTACCTCATTGCTACTGGGTAGCTTTAGTGTTTAACCAGAAATACTCTACCACACAAAAAAGAGAAGAGGTATGCCAAAGCATGATACTTTGTCATAAAACCACAGATGAAAAGATGGGTCTTCTACTGTTCCCTTGTGTTGAAAAATATTAGTGTTGCTGAGCCATTCAAGGAATGTAATTCCACCAGAGTAGTGACAGCATCCTCATATAGAGCCCTCGACTACCCCTTCTTCCACTGCCCTCCTACCCTGCGTGGGGAGCTAGTGAAACTCTGACTTACTCTGAAGATCTACTTGTTAGAGATCAAAAAGATTACATAGTTTGTTCACCTGAAAATGAATAAACAGTGAATGCAGCTATTAAGAAACAAGGGCGATATTTTTCTTTTACCTAATACTGCTGCCTTATCTTTTCTGTGTATCTTTTGTCCTACAAGCTCATGATTCTTCTCTACATGTCCTCTTTACAGCACAGTCAGCCTTCATTCCCCACTTTCTCTATTAGTTAACTAGTAGAGAAATCTCCCATGTTTTTCCTAGATGATTGTCAACACATCAAACTTGTCTTACTTTTTTTTTTCCCTCTAAGTCCTCCTTGCTAATGGGTTTTCTGTGGGTCTCTTTTGTACACTGGAGATTGGACTGCCAGTAATTCTTAGCAATATCTGTGTTAAATAGGCTTCCAGCTTTGATGAAACAGCAATAGAGCTGAGATATCTGTTAAAGAAAAAGTCTTATAAATAAGAATGCTGTAACAGTCATCATGGAAGATGACTGTTTAGAGAAAAAATGTGTGTGAGGCAGTAATTAGAAATGAAGATCAATGAACTCAATTTGTTTAATATCCTGAGGACTGCTAAATGTTTGAGCAAAGCTCAAGTTCTCAAAACTACCTAGTAGGTGGTATCAGCCAACAGATTGCATTTTGTGTGTAACTTCCTATAGGCTACTGGAACCTGCTAGGCATTTTTGAAGTCTGAGTGTGAATTAAATTTTTGCAGCTGTTAAGTGTAAAAGTGCCCTAAAGCAATAAAACTGCTTTGTTCAGGGGATTTAGTTTCCATCTGCCTTATTTTAGTTTTTACTTTGGTAGTAATACTAAAATACTACTACAATTACTACCACCAAAATACCGCTACTATTTGGTAGTAGTAGTAGTAAACAGTTAAGAAACACCAACAAAGGTCTGGCTGGAAATCACATCGTATGTCAGGTGACATGTGATATTACTGAACAGTGTATTCTCCACTGATGTTTACCACACAAAGGCAAACTACCCAAGGCAGTGATGCTGCAACCTCTTTGTATAGCTGAGAGGCTCCGTGAACAAAGCATGTCACAGGCACAAGACAGGTTAGTTCAATCACTGAAATGCTCAGCACTTCAATCTCCTGCTGAGCTCAGTGGAGTTGGCAAGTGTTCTGCTCCTAGAAAAGAAAATACCAGGACCTAAGCATATAGGTAGAAAGCAACACCTCAATTATGTTAATGTTGCAGCATTTCTTTCCTTAAAAACTACTTAATCTAAATATTACACAACTGCTGTGGTTTAAAAAAACTGCACAACTTTATCACTGCTTTCACGAGACTAGGTATTCCTTTCATGTTTTGACACGAACAGTAACATGACAAAGCATGCAACAAAATGGGAAGTGTTTTGGAATGAAAAGTATGCAATGAGAGGAAGTAACAGTTTTACCTTGATGATTGTTTTTAATAGAAACTTTATTTCCTTTAAGTGCTTTAAAATCCACAGAAGCAGCTCCAGTTAAGCTGGTTCAGTTATAACATTCTTGAATGTCAGAATTCTGTACTATAACCTTAACACTGCTCCTGCAAATACATTTATCGACTTCTGCTGTAAAATCTGGTTTGAATTTAGTGGGGCTGGGAGTGGGAGAATGGGGTGTTAACTTAAAATGTTGGCACAAGTACATTCTTCTACTACATACTTAAAAACTTACTATCCTTGTCTTTGTAGAAATAATGGAATTAAATGTTTCTGGTCATCCCAAAATCTTTAAATTTTTAACTTCTCAATTGATTGATTTCAGCTGAGCTGGGAGAGTGTGAGCACCCTGAGCACACACCAGAGCTTGTGTCTGAATTCAGGTTTGCACCAAACCAGACTGAAGCGATGGAATTTGACATTTTTCAGAAATGGAAGGAGTGCAGGTAGAGTACCTGTGTGGGAGTGGGGTCTCTAGCAACAGGTTTTCTTCTCTTCCAAAGTCAAATCCCTTCAACAGACATGAAATGATGATTATGTTTGTCAGTTGAGAAGTACTGAGCCTTCTCCTTCTCTAGAAATGGCAAGCAGTAATTTAGAGAAGGTTGGAGGGGTGAGTTTTCATTTTTTTATCAGTTTTTCTTTAGATTATTTTGTAATAATTTAAGGAGTTAGATCTTTTTTCTTTTCTTTATGTTGGAAATAAATCTCCTCTCTCTCTCCTTCTTTATGCAAACATAAAGTTTTGTGTTCAGAGTGGTAGCAAACTCATTTTCTTGTCTTTTGTTAATAAATATGGTGCATTTCAGTGATACTGTGTTACCTGAACTTTCATCCTTATTGGCAATTTGAGACCTTTTTCTGTTTTCATCCCTCTGATTTATTTTCATTTGGAGGGAAGAGGGTAAAAACATAAGCTAAGCTTGAAATACCATTTAGTGTCATTAAGATTAAGGGCCCAAAGAAAAGTGTTAGGGGAAAGAATTTTAAAGCATTTACAGTGGACACAAATTTTTTACCATGAATTATAAATTTTATGCTCATAGGGGAAAGAGCCCGGCGCAGGCTGAATTGTGCTACTTGAACAAAGCTAAATGGCTAGAAATGTATGGTGTAGATATGCATGTAGTTAAGGTAAGATCCATGTGATACTTTATTTTATCAGCATGGGGTCCCCGCCCTGGTGTGGGTCAGTGCCTGAAGGGTGTTCTTGTTATGGTGTGGGTTGCCTGTGGTCCCTCAGAAGTACTTCCCACCTGCAGCGCTCCTCCCGAGGGTGCTTCTCCAGCCATGCCCCCACAGTGTCCCTTTCCACGTGCCTTTTCCTATGACCCTCAGTTTCTTCCTGTTGTGTCTCCTTCCCCTGGCGGGTACTGCCTGCTCTTAGACACGGGGGAGCTGAGATGTGGGCTCCCCTGGCTTCAGTGTTGGTGTGGGTCCATCTCCATGTGCCTCAGAGCCAATTGGGGCAGCACATGGCCTCCTCCCACACAGGGCACCCTACAACCTCCTGTTGCCGGTTTGCACCCAGTACAGGTGCATATTCTTCTGCTCAGTAATGTTAAAAAAATATGCAAACACTACTGTTTAGTTTAAGACCTATGGATTTTGTGATACTACTGTATGAGATTTACACTGCTAATGGCATATTGATTATTTATTCTGTACTTGCTTGCAGGGAAGAGATGGTTGCGAATATGCTCTTGGACTGACACCAACAGGCATATTGATCTTTGAAGGAGCCAACAAAATAGGCTTATTTTTTTGGTAATCTGTTTTTGTGTTATATTCCTTTCTGTTAAAATGCTGAAATCTTTCTCCTTTTGCATAATGAGATCTTGACTGTATTTTGTAATTTAGGTTGAATCTGCAAGGTTTAAAATCTGAAGGTCAAATCTGAAGATAGATTGGCCTGGTTATAGAAGTACCACTCTCAAATGTGAAATAGTTGTTGAAATAAAATTCTTTTAATATTCTTTTAATTTTATTCTTTTTACTTCTTGTGTTTAGGCCTAAAATCACAAAAATGGACTTTAAAAAGAGCAAACTAACACTCGTGGTTGTAGAAGATGATGAACAGGTAACTTTTTTCCTTACTTGGGCCTGATCCAACAAAGTGTGGTGTGTGCTCAGGCTGGTAAGAACACAAGGGAGGCTCAGCACACTGTTGGCCCAGGCTGTATTTCTCCTACCAAAGACAATAACTAATATCATGCATGCCAACTTCCAAAGCTTTTGTTTCTGCATTTAGGGCAGAGAGCAAGAGCACACATTTGTTTTCCGGTTAGACAGTGCCAAAACGTGCAAACATTTGTGGAAGTGTGCAGTGGAGCACCATGCTTTCTTCAGATTGCGAGCCCCAGCAAATAGTAAATCTAGTAGATCCGACTTCATAAGGCTGGGATCACGCTTCAGATTCAGGTATTTAGAGAAGTAACAGCAATATTTATGTTTATAGAAGGAGCAAATACTGCATCCAGCAGAAGGCAGTAGTTTAATTTGTTTATTTCTGTATTTTAAGTGGGCGGACAGAATATCAAGCAACACATGGGACAAGATTACGCAGAACTAGCACATTTGAAAGAAGGCCCAGCAAGCGATATCCTTCTCGAAGGCATTCAACCTTTAAGAGTAAGTGTTTTTACGTGTGTTCACTGCAGCAATCATGCGGGTGTCCCGTTAACTCATAGAAGTGTCATATTACATTCATGACATCTATACCGCAGTATAAAAAGAAAAAGATGTCAGATTGCGTAAAACATCAGAAGGTACATGGGTCTTTATTTTTTTTTGTCCAAAGTTGGAGTCATATCCATCTTCTGGTTTTAATCTCTACCTGCACTTAATTCTTCCACCCCCATCTAAGGAGGAGGGTACCCATGGTTTCTTTTGTTGCTCCATCGAGGAGAAAAGTTCCAGCAAACCCAATAAGGGATAGCATGTAACGTTTTCTTAGCAGAACTGCATGTGTCATGGAGAGTGGAGCAGTGTCCAGAAGCCTCACTGACTCGCTTATCTAGCCAGGCAATTTTAGGGTTATCGAACAGTCTCATTACGTAGTTGTTGCAGCTTTCCTGACTGTAATCACGTATTATTCACCTATCCAGACTCTGACCTTAACTACCTTGCCCTGGGAGTTATGCTGAGATATGCCAAATTTGAATGGAATGACAAGGAATTGATTTCCCTTGTGGTTTTGTAATTTGTCCATAGAAACTTAAACTGAGATTTTTGTTCCTTGTAGAAAAACCTAGGAAGGAGCACTTCAAGACAATCCCCTCTAAATTCTTTATTACTTGAGCCTGAAGGTATAGTTGCTGTATGGAGCAGGGTGAGCTGATGTTTCCTTAGAATGTTTTTGCACTCCTTTGCATTCCCGGAATATGAACCACGGTTCCATGAATCATCCTTGTGGTATTATGGGGACGTGTGTTTCTCATGGACAGTGGGGTGAAAAGGGTTACAAGCATGCATGCTTTCTAGAGGCTGTTAACTCCCTCCCTGCTTCCTTCCTTAGTACATGTAAGGAGTTTTTTTAATGGAAGTGCAAATTTTTTAAATTTGTGAAATGCTGTTATGCGATACATGAGAGTCAACTATATCCTGTGGGTGATGTCATAAGTGAAAGAATGGATTCTTTTAATTTTATTCTTACAGTAACAGGATCTGTCAGACCTGCAGGTCATACCTTGTGTCTCGGTGCTTCCGTACTTATGTCTGTGAGATAGAAGGAGAAGAGAGAGTGTGGCTTATGCTCAATTACATTCTCTGTGCATTGCAGCCAGTGAGAACTTCTGTCATACCCCGATGATCTCCTTTCAGAGAGCTCAACAGCATGTTTGTTAAGTTAATGCAAAAATTCCCTCTAGATTATTGTCTTTCCTGCATCTCTTGGCCGTTAAGACCTGTATCTAGCTGCAGCCCACAAGGATTGGACTCTGTTCTAGCTCTGTATTTTGAGTCTTCTGCAGTGTCTCATTAACTTTGTCACCCACTTTCTGTATTTAGCAGACACTTGGATTTTCAACTATATCACTGACAGTTTTTCAGTGCTCTTGAAAATCATGCCATTTGTCATGAAAAAGAGGTGATACGTCCCAGTTACTCAACTGCCTTCGCGGTTCTTTCCAGCCTATCTGGAGCATAAGCCAAGACCTTGTTGCTCAGGATTGCTCAGTGCCTTCCCAGATTCCCAACTGATGGGCTGTTTTGGCTACCTTTTTTCCCTATAATAAGACACAGACCATTAGCAGCTTTGTGAATACTCTGGGTTCTATAAGATATTGGCAATTTCTACAGGGGATAGTTTCTGATTTCCAAGGGACTCAGTGGTACTGACATGGTAGCTTACAGTAAGGTCAGAAAAGTAGTGTTCTGGTCATGCGGAACATACTCTGCCAGAAGTCCTTTTGTGACATTTGGGAAGTATATGCTTGTCTGCTGTCATCTCTGAAAGGCTTTGACTCTTGCAGGACCAGAGGAAGGTTTATGTCTGCCTCACACTTCAACAGGAATGTTAGAAAGCACAGGGCCGCACTTGCAATTCAGACACTTTTATGCAAATATGAGGATTCACTTAAGCTTAGTGTAACACTCCAATCACAAGAGCTGCAAAATGGTTGATATTTCACCTGTCTTAAGGATTTATGTTTCTTTCTTTTTAAGCAAACAATCCTGTGAAAGCAGCACAACTATGGTAAGTGACTGCCCGAGTTCTCTTTACCTCTAAGTTGCTGTTGTTGGGCTAAAAAGATTCTGAAGATAATTTCTGTGTTAGGATTTGTAGAAACAAATTTTTTGGTGTGGGATGTATTGCTTTGGCATCTCTCGTTATGCAACATCAGGTTCTTCTTGGGGACTGCTTGTGAGACTTTACGTACTTTTATTATTTAATCTTTTTTTTTATTATTTTTATGTTTGAGATCATACTAAAATGAAACATATTTCCTTTTTTTCACTGCTATTGTGTTAGCTTATCAAGCATTATTTTTTCCCATTTTTAAAATGTAAAATGAAGAAAAAAATTTCACACCCCTCTTTCACATACTAACTACTGTGGTGTATATCCCGAATAAAATATTAATGTCCTTAAGAATATGAATTCTACTTCACTGTAATACTTCCCTGAAGAGTAGAACCCTGAACTATGTGACATAGATGTACTGTTTACATAAAAGCTAATTTTTTTCTCCCTTAGTGCTAAAAATACTCCTGAAGTCCATAACTATCAGGTAAGAGAATAACAATTGTAGAATGAAATATTGTCATTTTCATATTTAGTGGTAAATATTTTTCCTCTTTACTTAGTACATCTGTTCTGCTCCCCTTTCCTTACTCTGGGGTGAGATTTTCTGAGGTGGTTCAGAAATAAACAGCATCACATTCAGGTTAAGGGGAAAGCAGAGGGACTTCCTCTCTTTCTTCCCCTCTGTTCTTGGATACTCTGGAAGCTGAGTACACTCCATTTGCCACTCTCTTTCCCTTCCCTTTCTGTGAGGGTTAAATCCTTTGGGACTGTGAATATGATGGGCCCCAGGAGACTGCTCTGTGAGCAAGCTTTTGTCTAGAGTGGCCTCTCACATTGGATGATCCATGGCAATTTCAAAGTTGCAATTATCTTCCTCATACAGAGAGAGAGTTCATTGCTGGTCAAATGTTTGTTGGGGTTGTTTTTTTTTATACACTTCAGGGAAAACCTTGCCTGGTTTTCATCTGTGATACTGGCAGTCAGTGGTACTGAGAAAGAAAGCTGTGCTCTCTTCCAAGCTGTGTATGTGCATGAGAACTTAGTCTTAACACGTTTTATTACAACCCTCACTAGTGATTTTGTTTCATTGTTTCTCCTTGAGATCTTATGGATATGAGAGGGAAATGCCATCACAAAAGATAGGTGACCTTCTAAAGACTGCTATTATAACAGTAACCTTTCTTACTCTCCACCTCTGATTAAAGTTGGCATTTTTTTTATATGCTTTCTATGAGAAGCAGTAGATGTGCCAGGTGGTCTGTCAAAAAGAAAAGCAATTTTCTTTGCATTTTTCCATGAGTGTGTCCCAATAAGCAAGCTCATCACCAAGAGGCTTTATGTATGTGCTTAATGACATGGGAGAAGGTCTGAAAGCGTGGGGTTTCTAGGGCTCAATGGGAGCATGTTTCTCATGGCTCCAGGAAAAGAAAAAGTTAAAGTTAATAGGGAGTTTTTATATTATTTCATTAACCAGGTTCAATGTTTTCACTTGCAGCCACAATATCATCCTAATATACATCCTGCTCAGCCACACTGGCATCCACACACACCTGTGAATGTAAGGTAAGCAATCCTCACTTTGCAAAAGAGATGATTACTTCTTTCTTTATCTTAAGCAGTATGGAGCTTTGGTGAAAAGCTCATGAAAAGCAAACAAAGTTAGAAGTATGGGATTTAGAGATAGTATTAAATAACTTCTGTTTACGTTTTGCTATGGAATATCCTAATCTCCTTTTTTTTCTGTTTGGTTTTTAATTCAGAATTTGAAGTACAACTTCAGTGATTTTCTGTAGGGAGTATATTAGATAGGAGGATGCTCAGTAGCTTCAGTAAAACTAATTGCAAATTGATCAGTATTTATTTGTATTTAATTTCCTGAGACAAAGAAGAAACTCATTTTAGTGTAAAGTTAACTTATGAGTAAACAGATTCTTGCAGTGCAGCACTGTTACCATGTTTTGCAGAAATGTATATGGGAAAATAACAAGTACATGGAACAATTTATCAAGCACTTTACAGATAATTAGTGAAATTATAACATTGGGTTTTTGAGAACTGTTTCACAAAAATATTCCTGCATGTGCTATTGTGTTATCCTCCTTTCATGATACTTTATCTTGTAGCTAGTAATGAGAGATATTGAGTGAAAAGAAATTTTGGAAGAAATTCAGTCCAGTTAAAACCATCTTGGTGGAATGCACAGTGGAGGCACACACCTGCCGGTGGATATGTGTCTGTGCATGTACACATGATAAAAATCAGCTGCTATTTTATCCTAATAGAAAGTAACACTTCTAGGTGACTCAGTTTTTTAGACAACTAATTACTGTCTTCACTGAAAAATACCAGTACCCTAATCTTCATTCGTACTCATCTAAAATTTATATTCTTACACCACAATAGGTAGACTTTGTTTTTAGTGTGGGCAGGCTCTGGAGATGAGGCTGAGCTTAAAATGAATGAAAAGGCAATTTGACCTGAGTTTGAGAATGCAGGAAAAGTGCAAGTATGTTATTAGAAATACTTACTGGGCAGAGAAGCAGACATAGGCATTGTCATCTCAAAATTCCTAGCACATAGGAAGTGGGTAATTAACTTTGCCTATATTTCAGGTTCAGAAGTCTTCCTGATTTTAGGGTTTACTTGTCCATTTTATTATACATGATTTAAAATGTACAATTTCACATTACAGAAGAGTGGTTGCCAAGAGAGTTTAACAATTTTATAAATCATTTGAGGTTTTGCTGAAATTTTTCTGAAGATGTCATCACTTACGATACTAGTCTGTGACATTTTAACACCAAATAGTTCACCCTGGAGCAGAGTGATATTGAAATAACACAATAATGTATTGTGTGTAGACAGCCTTCCCCTTCAGCCCCTCCACTGCCTAGACAAAGACTAAGGTCAGTAAAATATGAACAGTGGCTTTTTTTACAGCAAGGCTTGTAAAGCTAAAAAAAAACCAAACAAAAACAAACAAAAGAAAATATATTTAAAAACTCAGTCATGCAAGCTCAGTAAAAAAGGTGCTCAGAATTTTTGTCCCAGTCAGGTAGAAGCATTTAAATATGTAGTTAAAGTGGAAGCTTCAACTTACTCTAACTTGGAGTTGATGTGAAAAATTGGACATTTAACATCTTGGATAGTTTGATTTGGAAAAGATTAGTCCATTCAACCATGAACTTGAGAGCAAACTACAGATGATGAAATTCTTTCTGCTGGGCATGAAAGTCTAGAATGGGCAGGAGCTGAAATGAAACCACCTGTGCAATATGTGTTATATATGGGGGTTTTGTTGAATAATTTGTGAAATAGTATGTGGAATTGTCTCAATCTTCTTAGTGAAATTCTTTCAGTGAAATTATTTGTTTACAGTTAACTTAATGTTTAGCTTTCTGAAAAAATTAATTCCAATTAACAGTCGACATTATATATCTTAAGAATATCTCCAAAAAAGGTCAAGTCTAAACCTTACCTGTGTTTCTGCTACTATAAAAATTACCAGAACTGTAGAATGGTTTGAGTTGGAAGGGACCTTAAAGATCATCTAGTTCAAACCCCCTGTCATGGCAGGGACACCTTTCACTAGACCAGGTGGCCCAAAACCCCACCAGACCTGGCCATGAATACTTCCAGGGATGGGGCATCCACAACTTCTCTGGGCAACCTGTTTCAGTGCCTCACCACTCTCACAGAAAAGAATTTCTTCTGTATGTATAATTGCAACATCATTTTTGTGATAGAGGAATCTTAAATATCGTGGTTTTCTACATAGTGTTCAAAATTTCCATTTGTTTATTTATTCCCCACTCTCCAGCAATGATTCAGGAGACACTGTAGGAGAGGTTGAAGTTAGTATCTCAAAACACCAGTAAGTAATGAATAAATAAGGAAAAAAAATATTTTCCTTGTAGTCCTTTTGCAAGTTTCAGTACACAGTTTGAGAGAAATACCTGTACTAACTGTAGACTGGAGGTGTTCATCTTAAGAAAATGGGCATGTGTAACTTACAGGCTGCTTCAGTGTAATAAACTGCACCAGTGCCAAAGGAATGGCAATAACTACAGAACAGCAATTTTCATTCATAATGGGATTGCCTCTCAACTTTTTGGGCTTTAGGGTATACTTTCATGAACTCCACTTTTGCATGGTATGTTTTACTTGATTTTTGTACTTATTTAGTTTTCCCATAGCCTCTTTTTCCCTCCCCGCCATCCCTCTGGGATTCAGGAGCATTGATGTACTATGCTTGTCTGTAACATTGAAAACAGAGAGGGTTTTAAATGACTGAGCTCTGATTGAAAGCCTTTTGAAATCAGCTAAAAGATTGCCAGTTGCTTCAGTGGGTTCTACATTGGACCTATAGGTCTCTTACCATTTCCTTCCCTTACTGATGCTGCCAGTCATTCCATGTGCATGCTTAGCACTTGCTGGATGAGCTCATGTTACTGTGTAGCACTCTTAAGTTTACTTCCATTTCTCACTAACCAATAACTGTGCAAATGGTACAGGCCACCCTATCATGATGACAGGCCATATTGGAAACCCCCCACAAGTGGAGAGGACAGCAATTTACGGTATATCCAGGAACAGAACCAGAAGAATTTAGGAGTCCAAAGCATGGTGTACCAAGATAAACTCATGACGACCCTCTGAAAAACAGCCATCTTCATTTCACCTGCCATCTTAGATGATCATTGCATTCCATGGTCCTTGTCTGTCTGCACTATGTTTAGAGTGTACTGTGCATAAAGTGTGTGTCTTTGTATGTACATCCATCCTTGTTTAGTGTTCGTGGACATTCTTGGGAAAAGTGTTTTCCATTTCTTTGTTAAAAAAAAAAAAAAAAGAAAAAATCTTGAAAAACCTTTTGTGAATTCTGGTAAGAATTTTCAGTACCCTGAGACCAGAAATATTTCTGGGAATTTACATTCTACCCTGTTTTCAAAATCTGTGACCCTCTGCCTGATGTTGAAGATCAGCCATTTGTGCCTTAGTTATTTTTATTATCTTATTTCTTTTGAGTCAAATTAATAGGTGAAGTTTGAAAACCTTGATTTTAGTTGACATGCAAATAGGAATTTGGAGGGAGATAAAAAACCAGAATTCACACTGGCAATCAAAATGGCTTGAGGGCCACCAACAAAGGGAGCCTACTGAGGTAATTATAGGTTCAGATGTCATTTCCTTTTAATTTTTGTGTTCTGCAGAAAAAAATAGAGGTACTTACCTAATTTTGAAAACAAGTATAGGGAAAGAACACTGTAATAAATTTCATGGGGTGTGTGTATTTCTTTTTTTTTGACTTACTGATTACATTGATAGCATTCCCCAAAACCATACCTGCTGCTATAAAGGCAAGACTGTTAAAAATGAATCCTTGCTAAAAGGGTGCTGCTGGTGTCTTATTTTTAATATGATTATGGAAGTGAACTATACAATCACATAAAACTACCTACTGAGAACTTTTTTCTGAGTAGATTCAAAACACAGCACATAATTGGTACATTACAAGATGAGGATGATGCAGTGAAATAGCTATATTTTTTTAAAGTTAAATGTTTGCAAAGGTGAATGTACATTTTACAAACCTAGGACTTTGAATAGGATTGGCTGGAATTTTGATCACTTGCTGATTTTTTTTTTTGTTTTGTTTAAACTGGAAATCACAGTGCCATCTTCACTCGTGCATTTGTTTTAATTAGGCCTTATATATATATGTGGTCTCTGAAGTTGTTGGAATGAATGAATCTTCATTTGGGATGTTTTTAAAATGAAGTAGTTTTTAACTTGATTTTGATAAATACACATTTATAAATGGCTATAACCATGAATTTTTTCAAAGCAAATTTGATAGTTTATAAGTTTTTGTGAAATATTTGTTTACAAATGCTACTTTTAATATTTGTTTTGATCTGTCCTGTATGTGCTAAGTACAAATAAAAAATGTCAATCTTGTTGTTCTGATTATGCTGCATTATTTATTTTTTAAAGATTTTGGGGGAAGGTGGATAAATATGATATAACTTATGCTTGTACCTGTTTTGCCTTGTATTCACTAGTGCTGTGGTGGATCAATGTTTTCAGTCTGTGGAGGAGGGGAAAACAATAAAGCAATTGTACACTGAGATGTGAAAATGCCAGAGTAAGCCCAAGGTGTGTGATCACAGAGGCTGACTTTGTTTTCCCCAGAGTAGTCTTCCTCTATTTCAGCAGCATTTTGTTTGAGAAAGGAAGAAAGAGAAACTTTGTTGGAACCACTGGAACGAAAGTCTAGTGTAGCTGATGCTCTGAAAGCACTCTGGAGGAGAGTTTTTCAAATACTCACATTAAAGTGGAGCGTTGGGGCTTCATGATTTGTACACCTGTATTCATAATACAGTATTATTCTTGTCATATGACTTCATCATCTTCTGTGTGGTTTGTCGTCAGTGTTCCTCCTCATCACGTGTTGTTATCTGTGGTTTTTGGTTTGTTGTTGAAGGTGCACTGAACAGGGATCTATTCCCTGACAAATTGCAAGGAAAGACAGTGCGAGGCCTAACCAGTCCTCAGATGTTAAAATGCCCTATGCAGGATGTCTGCACATTGACGAAGGACAGCCTGTGGGATTTGTGTGTTCTGCGTTTTGTGTGTGTTGCCTCAAGGGAAGCACTTGTCATTCTGCTTCTCTGGAGAAGGAGCTCTCACGGTCTGCAATCCCCTTTCACTTTTTTGTCCCACATCCTCCATGCTGTCTGCAGAAATCTGTACCAGCCAAGTCACTGAGCAACCAGCTAGGTAAGAAGAGATCAATTTCTCTGTCCTTCCTTGCTCTAGTCTTAGTTGGCTTCTTGTAGCTAATGGGCTAGGATGTGGTTGGGAAGAGGGAGTATATCTGCCTGTTTCTTCTCTAACCTCAGCATTGCTCTGCCCTGTGCAGCTTATGTCACCTGAATGGAGGTGGATATGTATCTGTCTGAACAGGGTAGTATAAAAGACTTGCTTTAAATTTTAATGCACATTGGGTTTTTTTCCCCTAAAATCAGCACACTTGTAAGTCAAAAATTGTTTTGAACAAGTAATATAGGCTTTGTGATGCTAGTATTACAATTTTGTATTTGAAGCAACACAAAACACTGCAGCTGAAAACCAGATTAAATGTGGAGAGGGGAGAGAGAAGAAAAGTGGACAATGTTTGGTTAAATGTAGTGGCAGCTTTTGTTTAAAATATTGGGAAAGCTTTGGCGGTATAAATCAATGCTACATCTTAAATTCGTGCTGCTCCAGGAAGCCGCTGATAGTTTATAGGCACAAACTCAATACAGAGATTTGGTAGCCCTGATATGTGAGTGTTTATACACTGTGTTGAATTATTTTAACTAAGAGTTCCTCATGAGGAAATGCTACACAATTTTTACCAAGAGCATCTTATACAATCATTCTAAGTCAGCAAATTTTAAATGTGTTCTAAAATATAAAGGGAATTTTTTTTAAAAAAAAAGCCTTGTGAATTGCCTGAAGGAGGTAACACCGAATCCACATGAAACGTGTTCTCAGGGGTACCCATCGAACTGCATGTGCAAACTTTCTCCACCCTGTTCTGAAGTGTGTTCATTGTGCCATTTTTACAAGTCCAGCATACACTTGGAAACTTCTGATTACAGATGATAAACACTATCCTTGCATCAGCTTGCTGGAGGGGATGGAGGGGAAGTCTGAATACAGTGGTAGGCATTGGAGAAATTACACTGATCTGAAGTCCACCATGTAATCGCTTGTGTTCTTCTATGTGTTGGAGAATTAGTTGATACATCCTGAGGGTATCTTCTGATCATCTCTCTGCACACCTTTCTCCTCCATTTAATAAAGCTGGAAACCAGTTCTTCCCTAGCAAGGCTAGGAGAGAGCTTAGCCTGGCTCTCCACTCTGAGTGTTTGTATTTACAGGGGCACTAGTTTTGCTCTATAATAACTCTGTAACTCTACATGCTGTCCCCTGGGCGCTGGTGGGAGAATCGAAAAGCTGGTGACACATTTGTAACACGGGCTGAAATACATCGCTCTTCAACCCCAGCCAGACCCTGGCATGCAAACTACTGACTAATACTGAATGCTGAAATATGATGCTGAACTACAATACTGAAAGTGCTGTCACTTTCAGTGTATTGGTTTAGTGTGGGCTTTTTCTTTAAACTTTCATTTTCAGCTGCTGTGAGTCACAGGCAAAGTGAACAAAGGGATCAGGTTTTACAATGCATTTCTAAAGCTGGCAGCTGAGGGTTTGCACACTTAAGGGAAAGAACCAACAAGTCCTTTCAAACCCTTTTATCAGTGAACCCAGGTGCAAAATGACCAAGAGAAGGATTGTTTTCTCATATTGTGGATGGGAACAAAGCATATATGATGGCCTTGCGATGTAAAATGTAATTTTCTATTCCTTCTGGACAAGTATTGCAGAAGATATCTCTTCAGTCTGCAAGAGAGAGTGTCAGTACTTGCAAGTAATTTTGAAAATGGAACTTCAGGCGCTGACAAGGAATGAGCTGGGGAACATTGAAGATGGCAGGGCAAAAAAGAAACTGAGTGTATCACTTGCTTCTCAGGCATCAAAGCTGGTGAGATGGAGTTCTCTGAGAGGGAGGAGGAAGATAGTTCGGCACTGCAGTCATCGGTTTTTCTGAGGAGCAATCATTTCAGTTTGTGTATCAAGCAGGCAGGCTGCTACTATCTAGCTTGAAGGAGAGAAGTTTTGATGCACATCCATCTAACCTGCCACACCAGATCTCTGGAAAGACTCTTGGTGGTTTTCCTCTTACTCTGCAAAGGAGATCAAAGAAAACATACTTGTAGGGGAAATGCTGTTATTGCAGCATTGCTAATGCAGCCAAAGAAACCAGATGGAATTAATGGACATAAATTAGGAACTGTATTTTTTTAATTGATTTAATTGATTTAATTGATTTAATTTTTTTAATTGATCTCAGACTTTGTGTGTTGTGCTTTGAAAAGGGTCTGATGCACCAGGACCCTGGCTTCTTTTGTTAAGACTGTGCTAGCTGTGAAACTTCTTTGAGAGCCAGCTTGAGCTAGCACTCTACACCTTAACCAAACTTGTGCTACATTGTGAGAATGGAGATTTTGAACTGTTTTAGAGTAAATAATTTTTCCCACATTACAGTCAAACTGCAAATGCTTGGAAAAACACAGTGCTCTTACGCTACTCCCAAGTTTTAGTGTCATAGGACCTTCAAGAAAGTCAGTCCTCCTTGCTCAGCAGGCACCAGGCACATAGCAAGATACAACTTTTGGACAAAACCAATCCTAGTCAAATTAGATAAGAAAAAATGTATAAAAAGATGGGCCACATTTTTCTGTCTGCCTCCTGCAGTAGAAAATGCAAAGCAATGTGTGGTAGTGATTGTTTGGCTTCCCTTATTTTCCACCTACTGTTGTACCTTGAGCTGACTGGCCCAAGAGTCTCCTTTTCTCAGTGTATGTGCTGTTGCTCTTGTTACCACTGCATCACAAAAAAAACCCCTAACCACCAGACAAAAACTTGATTCAGTTGAAGTTCCTCCCTTGGTATGAGTCATTTCCAGTAATAAAGCTTCTACAGGCTGAATGCTGCTCTCAAGTACTTACTAATGACTGTTTCATGACTGTACTTTAAAACAAAATAACTTTTTTTCAGTTGATTTCATGAGTGTTAATCTGAATTTAATTGTAAAGTTCAGGTATCAAGCCTCCCTGTGCAGTCCCCTGCAGATATTAGTAGCTTGCTACAGAAAATACAAGCAATGTCTGTAATAACTTGAATATTGCTTTTAATTTCTGCTTGTAATATATCTTCAGTTTTGAACAGGAAGAAGAGATTTATTTTTTTTTTTAAATACTTTATCTCACATCCAAGTTTCCTAAAGATGGTGATCTTTTTTTTCTTCAGTTGGAGTCTTGGCAGACTTGGCACGCAGATTGATGGAGATAAGAAGTTCCACCAGCCTGATATCTTAGACCCGGTGTTACTTCCTTGTTTTGTGTTTCTGAATTAATGACTTTCTCTTGACTGAAAAATAGCACTTTTAGTTTGGTGGCACCTTATCTTCCATGATTTGTTGCCTGTATCTCTTCAGAAGAAATCTAGTTTCTCTCTAGCAGAAGATGCCTTCTGAGAACTGAGGAATCTGCCAATTTAAAATTAAGATCAGTGTTGAGCTAAGGCTGCTGGGGAACCAGTGGAAGTACCCCTAGGGTTTTGAACGTACTGTCCTTTAAGTTTGTAATGTGCTTGGATTTTTTCTTTTCCATTTTCATCTTGCTCTTTCTTTTCCTCTTCCTCTTCCCTTTCCTTTTTATAGCACTAGTAGAATGACCTTTATCTTTAAACTATCAACAGCAAGATCTGCAGCTCATCATATCAAAGATGAAGATGTATAATCCAATACATAACAACAGATGTTTCATACAGGAACAGTTTGGAAAACCTGTAGTTCCTGGCTTACCAATGTCTTATGTTGATGGATTATAAAAAGCAATATTTCTTTTTTTTTTGACTGAGGCAATGAAAACCATCCTCTACTTTCTGAGTCACAAAGAAAATGAGCGAAGTAGCCACTTAATTAGTAGTAGGAGGTATACTGATCTAATACAATTAAACTCCGGATAAGAAGCTAATTATTTATAAGTTACTTTTTCCTCCCTAAACCCATAACAGTGCAGTGATGCAGTTATAATCACAGTGATTTACCTGCCGTTGCCAATTTCTGTAATTTTGTGATCCTTAGAGAAGTAGAAATACAAAACATTAATACATCTCTAGTGCTCTCTAAATTGTATAATTACATAGTAATGAACTCAGTACCTAAACAGATGACAAGGTAGCTGTGTTTCTTTTCATCTCCGGGGGCCAAGGCCCTGAATATTAAGGCTTTGCTGGCAGGCAGCAGGGCCAGCACCATGGTGCCTCCAAGCCGAGTCTTTCTCATCAGTAGGAGAGTAGGAGTCAGACAAGAAGAAAGAGCTCAGAAAAAAGAATGGGTCAGGGAAACAAAAAGCTCAAATAGAGGCTTTAGGAGATGCAGAGTTTACAGTGGAATGTCATCATCATGGCTAGGCTTCGCGAACAAAGATTGGGGAAAGGCTCTATCCACGTTTGTTACAAGCACGCTGGTGGCTAATGAAGCCAATACGAGATAGACATGTCTCATTAGAAAAGGCACAGCAGACAGACTCCTTAGGTGGTATATTCTGCAAGGCACGATTCTTTCTGCGTTGTCTTTTCTCCTCAAGAGTCATCCTGCATGTGTTCTCAAAGGCATCAGCAGCGTTATAGATGGTGTGTCTCCAGGCCTCCCGATTAGAGGCCAGAGTAGACCAGTTATAGTGACCAATATGGCCAAGGCTGAGATGTTGTTTCAGAGAGTCCTTGTATCTTTTCTTTGGGGCTCCTCTCTTGTGGCAGCCGGTGGCAAGTTCACCATAGAGCAGGATCTTAGGGAGGCAGTGGTCCTTCATCCTGGAGACGTGCCCTGCCCAACGCAGCTGTGTTCTCAGCAACGTGAAAAGCAATGAAGTCTGCTAGAAACTTAGGGAATGGAGAAGAGGAAAGAGGCAAGGGAGCTTTGAGATTTCAGTGTCTGTGTCTTCAGCACCTGGGGCTCACTGAATCAGTTAGCAAGGCTGATTTGAAGCAAACTTCAAGGAACTTAAGTGTAAAACTGTATGCTGCTTCTGTATCAAAAATTTTAGCCCAGGAGGGCTTTGTTTGTTATCATTTATTTTCAGATTCAACCATTATATTTAATGTGTGTGTCTCATTCTCAATTTTTGACTTAAGAAAAAAAACTGTGAAAATGGCTTTTAAAATAAGACAGTTTCTTGCTGTAACTCAGATCAGTTGCCCAAATATTGCAGTGAGAACCTGCCCAGAGGTAGCACAGTTTGCAAGGTTTGTAATTAAGAAGCCCTTGCTGTGCTGAGTGATTGATTTTGTGTTACTTTGACCCGCTAATGCTGTCTTCTTAGTAACTAAGTGAAAAATTCTGTCCTGCCTTCGTAAGAGCTTTTGCTTGCTGCACACTTTACCTGCTCATTAGCTTTACTGGTAATGTGTTAAAAGGGCAAAAATCTATAACCAAAACTGAAGTTATCTGTTTGGCAATGGAGTTAAGTTTGTTCATGCTGGATTTTAAAGTTATGGGAAATTACTGAAAATCCAGAAGACAGTATATTCAGAATCTGAATAATTTAGAACCATGAAACTTAGACAGTTTGATTAATTTCTTTTAAAACAAGTTTTTTCCAAGGAGTTTCAGCTTTGTGAGGACAGAGACAGAAAGGAGATTTTGTAAGATCGGAATATATTGTTGAGCCAAATCCAATGGATTGGCTTCAAGGCTAAAGTGATTACACCTTTTTAATCTGCTAGATGTGAGGCTGCTGTGGTTCCTGGTTTCAGAGCCCAGCCTGTACAGATGCTGAGCATGCATTCCGGAGATGAAAATGCACACAGAGAACCCACTCAGCCAGCCATGCTGAGCAGAAGACGTGAAGAGCAGCACCTTCACCAGCACCTGCATGCACAAACAGCAGCTCACAAATGTGGGACAGCACAGGGAGCTCCATCCTCTAGGCGTACACCCCCACAGAAAATTGGACTACAGTTAGGAAGATGTCGTAGACTGTAGTGATTGGAGCTTGACCAGCCAAGCATAGTGGGCAGCAGCCTGTTTACGTGTGGCTGGTCACTTTTCTCACCTTTCTCTTGTTCTTCCCTGATGCGCATGAATTCTCCTGTTTCCTTCCCTTTTCTTCTCTCAGTTACCCCTGCTTTCTCCTTGCATTGCTCCCAGTTTTTTTAAGTCCATACTCAAATTTCCCAGGGCTGCCTAGGTAGTTTGGATCTTACATGGATACTGATATGGTTTCCTAGACAGTGTTGGCCTTTCAGGGTTGTTCTCATGCAAGAGTCTCTGATATTCCCCTTGAGGGTTCTCATGTAGCCCTACCGTAACTACCCGTGAAATCCAGCAATCCTTCAGGACACGCTCTGTAGCATTTGTTAGCTGCTTGCACTTTCGTCTTTTGTGTCCAGCAGCTGCTTCTGTCTCATTTTGTGATTTCTCCCGTTCTCCTGTTAGCTAAGCCTCAGTCTTGTGCTTGCTTCTCTCTCTGCATCCTTTGGCAGCAATCTGATACTGAGGACCGTAGAGGTGAGATGAGGATGTACTTAGCTCCCAGGACCTGAGTCGTTTAATGGGTTAAGTGGTGGGAAAAGATGTAGCATGGCTAGCAATCCGAGATCAGCTGCAGGCTGCATCAGAGGCCTCAGTTCCTTGCTTGGTTTTGTTCTTGTTTTAACCTGAGTTAGCTTGCTTGGATTAGCCACTCTGAGTTCTTTTATTTCCCAAGGACAGGCATACATTGTCTGCCTCTGTCGGAAAGGGGAAGGCAATACTGACTTGGGAGGGGATCTTTTCTATCACAGAAAATTTTATGTCTGCTTTTCAGAGTATTTTCATCTACAAGGACATCTGGGACAAAGAATTTTTTTTGACAAGTGATCAAATATCATTAGCTATTGTTAATTAAAACCATTTGTAAATGAAGAAAAGCAAGTTTTTTAATGATCTTTATGTAGATAAGGTGAAATCTATGAGGACAATGGCTTTATTGAGTCAAGATTTGTTTCTTGGTATTTTATTAGAACATGCTTTGCTGCAGGCTTTATTCTTCCTGTGGGAAATTCCGGATTACTCTTGCTTCAAAACTTACTTAGTTGAGCATCTCATAGTGCAGGAAGCTGGTGCATATACTTTTATCTCCTACAGGAGAAATCCTCCTGCTTCCATCACCATTTCTTAATACATTTTTTTCCCCCCATCACCATTTTCTCTTTCTTTTCAAGGTTCTCCGGGAGAAGGTTGCTAGCTACCTACTGTGCTTTCTGAGGTGTCCCTAGGATTGGGTGGGGGCTGCTGATCATCCCTAGCAGCAGGAGGAGAAATCTGCAACACAGTTTTCCATGCCTTCCCTAAAGGAAGCAAATGGGCCAGCTATGTTGTCCTGTTTTCAGAGCAGAGCACGGAAGTATAACATCGCGGTTAGCTTTAGTTATACTTCTCACAGTTTAGGAAGCCACTTCTGACCAGCAAAGAGATCATGGTTACATGGTGCAGGAAAGAAAAACAACATAGGTTTGGTTTTAGTGATCCCAGTTCTCCTTTACTTACAAATACTCATTGCTTTTGTATGTCCCAGTCCTTGGCTGGGAAAAATGAAACTTCATCCTCTTTCCTTTATAAGCAGTCCCCTAGCTATGGTCTGTGCTCCTTTCTCTTGTAACTCTGAGTCAAGTCTTTTGCTTCAATCCAGTAGTTCTGACCATTCGTTTATACACACACATACTGCTGTCTTCCTATCCCCTCACTTCCTTTTCATTCCTCTCCACAGGGACATTTTCAGAGTATGCAAAATTCCTTGTCTCTCTGTGCCACTTGTCATGCTTTAGCAACACAATGGGTATGAGAGATTCTAAATATGATTAAAGCAAATTTGGCTAAAAATTCAGTGTGGTTTGTATGGGGCTTTTTTAACTTCTTTTGAAGTGTGGGCAGGGAATAAACCCAAAGTCCCTCCCACTCCCCCAACCCTCCCCCCCCCCAACAAAGTGAGAGACTAAACCCGAAAATGAATGTTTGGCTTAGCATAGCTGTTAGGTCTCATCCCCCCAGCTGCCACACTGAAGTTTCACATGCAGAGGCTGCTTTCGCTACATACATGTTAATACACATACATGTTAACAGACACTGTAACACTTCCCCCAGCTGCCATTTGGGAGCACATCTAAAACCCATTTTGATGCTGGAGAAGGTGTCGCGGCAAAATGATGATGGGTGATGCCTCTCCCAGTGCATTCAATACGAAGTCGGCAGTGTGGATTTTGCTGCTGAAACCTGCACAAAACGCCATCAGGCTTGTTCTGAACTTCAGATGGTAGAGGATCAAGAGGGGTTGTGAACGTGTTTGCGTAAAGTTTGAGGATTTTTAAATAGTGGAAAATCACAGTGGTTTGTTGCAGGAGGAATGTTCAAAGCAAATAGAGGTGGGTGTGGTAATTGTTGAAGGTTAGTTATCACAATCAGACCTGGAAGCCTGGGATGTTTTTAAACTGCTGTTCAGCTACAGTAGTGAAGGTCTAAACTCTTAAAGAGTCATCCAAGAGGCATGATAGTTTGAGCCTGCTTTCTGTTATTGCCACCCCTAGCCTCCCGAAGGAGGGGAGAGAAGAAAGCCCCACTGTTTGCTCTCCAAGTGTAACTTCAGACAGGTGGGAGATGCCTGGAGGAAGAGTGGGGGAGAGGGGGACATGGGTGGGGTGCATGAGTAAACCAGGTGAAAGATGTTTCTACAGGGCTACAGTTACATCCAGGAGAATGAGGATGGCAGCTGTGGGGATGACACAGAAGGGCAATTACTCTTTTTTAAAAAGTCCCTTGTCGTTCACAGGTTACGCCAGTGTGGGAGTCTTCTCATATGAGGCCTGTCATAGATGAGAGAAGAGTCCTGAATGGGTATTGATCTTAGCACATCAGAAAGATGAGGGCATAGCTCAGGAGGAATGATAGTATGTTTGTGCTGTTGAGTAGGAGTAACCTGTAACCTGCTTCACAGCTGAGGTTGTAGGGCTGGAAACCTGGCCAGTTTAGGAAAGGATCTGGTGTTCTCAAGAATCAGAAGTTAAATACGAGTCAACAATTGCAGGCTATATAGAGGAAAACAAATTGTCATGTTCCAGTGTATAAATAGGAGTAGATCCTGTAGGACATGGGAAGCAACTCTTCTTCTTTGGAATGTGTTTGCAAGGCCTCAGCTGGAATGGGGTGTCCAGTTCTGAGCATCGCATGTTGGAGTCAGAGCAGGGGGCAGCCAGATGGACAGGAGTGGCAAAATGTATCAGAGCTGTAGGAAATGTGTGACCTGTGAGTGGCAACTGAAGAATTCAAAGCTTTTCAGACTCTGAGGGGAGATGTGAAGGGCTATTTTCAAAAACACAGGTTTCTGTAGCAAGAAATAACCTTCTTACTGTGTCTGTGATGGATGGGAGAGAAAATAGCAGGCTTAAATTGCAGTAAAGGAGACAGAATAAACAAAGAAATATGCACAGGCTTAGTGAGACACTGAAATCAATTGCACAGGAGGGTCGTGGAGTCTCTGCTAGTGAAGGCATTGGAGGTTCAGTTCAGCTGATCAATTGGGGTAATGCAGCCCTGCATACTTTGGGTTTGAGGGCTTTCAAAAGCCCTTCTGTTCCCCATTTTCCTCTGTTCTCTTAACACTTGCTGTATGTGCAAATTGTACACTAGAGACATGGTTTAGTAAGGCAGTAGGTGACTGGAGTACATGAAATCTAAGAATGTCAACTGAAAGTAGCTTTTCAGGTAAAGTGTGAGGAGCATAAAATTGGAGCAGAGGAATAGTAATGTAAATAAAAATTTTTAAATGGAAAAGGTAATCAGAAGATACATGTTATTTGCCCTGTTCCTCGATGTGCTGCCTTTTTAGTCCGAAGGCAGGAATTGTGCCTCTGAGTCTAAAGGCAACACCAACTGTTTTGTGAACTTTAAGTGGCTTTTTTGAAGGTTCAGCCTTCAGTAACTGAATCCTCTGGAGTGCTTTGCCTGAGTGAGGGACAGAGAAGAAAGAAATATTTTCTTCCTTTACACAATAGGCTGTAGGGCCCTGCCTCATTTTCCTTGAAGGACAGGAATTGGTTTTATAGGAAGCAGCTGGAGCTTGTTGAGAAAACTACACCAGTAAATAACAGGGAAAAAAGAGGAAACCTGCAGGACAGCCAATAAGCTGTTAAAAGGTAAAGCGAGGGTGTTACATTGTCATGTTACTAGGATGGCCAAAATGCAGGTATAAGAGAAAGGATGAAAACTCCTACCTATCCATGTAACGCACATAGTCTGAGAGCGTTACTTGGTGTTTAAGGAGCAAGTATGAATACCTGGAAAGCTTAGAATATGGTCAGAAAGTTAGTTCATTGAAAGTAGTGATTTATTTACCTCAATGGATTGGGAAGGATGCATGAGCATGTTTTCTATTCAGGTAAGCCAGATAGAAGCAAGCAATAGAAAGCAAAGTTAATGACAAAAAAATGCACTGAGGTGAAAAACATAGATTGAAGACAGTGGAAGAACAGAAAAGTAAGCAAAAAAAAGATGTGATATGTGATAATAATAATACCACCTTGTAGAAACTGCAGTAAGATGTCCAGTGTGCCCCTAAAATATATACGTGAGAGTACACAGAAAAGGGATTCGGAATACTCATGATATTTTTGTTTGAGTACTGTCAGCTTTTCTAGTCAACTACCTCTGTGAGTGCTGCAAGGTCTGTTGTTTATGATTGTTCAGTACCTCACTGGTCTAGTAGTGAGGGTATGGGTGCAAAAGCCCACCCTCATATCCATCAGAAATGCAAGAGTTGGCTGACCACTGAGATGAGTTTGCCTCAACATCTGTCATTTGCTGTCAGCTCTGGAAAAGTGCAAATTACCACATCCTTTTAAATGGGCCAGCAGTTTGAACATGGGATTTCACATGCCTGGGCATTGACACCCTGTCTAGGGCTTTGTGACCTGTCCTCAAGGGTTTCCGTGCATATCTGAACATCTGCTTTTCTGGGCCACCTGTTTACTTCTTTGAAGTAATTGTCTCCCTGCATTTTACATTTTACATGGTGTGAGCTCTCCTCTCTGGACAGTCAATAAATCGGCTAGTGCATGTGGTGCACATTTGCCCTCATGCCAGAGGGCAATTCAGTTGGCTCATTCAGTTGCTCAGCTCGTTCCCATTTTAGCATGGAAGTTACCTCAGGTCCATAGCAATATGAAGAGCCGGTGCAAGGATTGGGTGTGATTAATTTTGAAAATACCAGTTGAAAATCTGCTAAACCAGCCTGCCAGTGGGTGAAATAAAAGAAACTCCCAAGCATGTGGGGGTTTATGTCTTGGAAAAAAAAATTCAATTATAGTCTGAAAAAAAAGATGCGCTGAGGCTTCAGCCCCAAACTGATCTTGTTTCCCATAAGGCTTTTAACCACGTGAACAAAACCACCTACCCCCTCAGTCAAAAAATGTCACTGTCACCACGGTGCTTGAAGGCGGAGTGCAGGAGAGCTGCTACAATTAGTGTGCAGTCTCATTAGCCTGTACCATTTTCCCCCTGTAGGCACTTGCTTGATTTGATTATAACAGTGGAGATATAGTGCAGTTTGAAAAGGCAGACCAGTCCTGGATTATCTGAGCTCACCAAAGCTGTCCCCTGTGGATCAGACACCTATTTGTATTGTTTCCTTACGTCAAATAAGGCATCAAAAGTGCCTTTATTGGCAGTGGTTGCTACATGCCGGGAACCTGCCAAGATTAAAATACACAACATTCCCCTCCCCGCCTTCTGCTTTCAAAAAGTAATCAGCATAAAAGTGTTATTCAATTACTACCCAGTCAGAAACCTCATGTTGTCAGAAGTTGTTACTAAGAAGACAGTGGTTATTAATAATGTACCCAGTTGCATTCTTCAGTATAACTTTGGAAATTATACAGATGTGTTTATTTGCAGATGACTGGTTAATTTTGCTTTGAATCACTAAGTAATCTGCAGAGAACATATGTAGCAAGTAGCTTAGGTATAATTTATTCATTGTTCCTCTAATTATTCTGTTTGTCTTTATTCCATATTGTCAAGTTTTTGGCTGCTCTTAGTAATAAAAGCAAAATGAAAACCCATGCAGCTGAAGATGTAATTTCTTTAGCATTTTTCAAATAGTCGGGGGATTCATCTTTTCTTGGAATGAATTGATTTACTACAATTACTGTCTAATGCAAGACTATAGAATAAGTTAAAACCTTATAAAAATTTTAAGCACTCCTCTGAGGAAAGCACAGTCAAGTCATTTGCAATATCTATGCAGAGTTATCTCAATCTTTTTTGTTTGCTGGCATGGAGAGAAAATATCATTTCTAGAAATTCATCATCATTTCAAACAATAAACTGATACAGCATCCATTAAAACTATTGAAGAAAAGCAGCAGTGTCATATGTCACCTCTGAGTTAGAGATGATGAATTAAAATGTCAGTGTGTCCCCATTTCTTCTTATATTGTAGACTGATGATAGTTCTTCTAACTAAACACATGCAAAAAAACCAACCAGCCAACCAAAAAAAAAAAAAAAACCAAAAAAACCCAAACCCAAAAAACAAACAAAACACACTCAAAAACCCCAAACTAGTTTACCAGCATAGGTCTAATTCCTTTTTGACCAAGTGCTGTTTTGTATGTTGTTACCTGTAAAATCTTTAATTTCCAATGGGATCTTCTTCCATTTTTTCCTCAAGTTAGAAACTTTTTATATGGCTATTTTGCACCAGAAGTGTAAGGAACTGAACTTTCTCAGGAATTTAATGTTATTCTGGGAGAGTTCCTTGGTCTGCTCTTTGGACAATTTCACTTTAAAGGAGTTATTGTTTGCTGCCTAACACCTTACCTTTCCTAGGGAAGATTGTAGCAGAGATTGTGTAGTGTGTAAAATCAAAAATAATTCTGATCTTAAAGTCATACTAACAAGCAGAGGCATTCTTTTTTCTCATCTGATGTATCTCGTGTAAATAGAAAACTGTAAAGATTTGGGATATACCTTGTTAAAACTTTTATTTAGAAAAAAGCTATGCATTTTTTTCCAAAGAAAGTTTTCACTCTGTCTCTCCAAAAGTACAATTGGTACTACTGTTTACTGCTCTAATTTGAACTGAATTTATTTTGTAGCTATCCCTTGAACAACAGTGATCTGCACCAGTTCAACATTGAGGAGAATGGTGGAACACCATATACCACAAAAATGCCTGCAAGGCACCACCACCACCACCGTCATCACCACCACCATGCGAATTACAGCGCCCTTGCTCCCGACAGCAAGGACATTGTTTCTGGAGTTCCAAACCCAACCAGTAAGTCCACTACAGTGAATGTCATTTCAGTAACTGTGCTGCTTTCAGATTTGTCTCTGCTAAAGAGGGAAAAGGAAAGGGAAAGGGGAAGGGGAAGGGGAAGGGAAAGGGAAAGGGAAAGGGAAAGGGAAAGGGAAAGGGAAAGGGAAAGGGAAAGGGAAAGGGAAAGGGAAAGGGAAAGGGAAAGGAAAGGGAAAGGGAAAGGGAAAGGGAAAGGGAAAGGAAAGGAAAGGAAAGGAAAGGAAAGGAAAGGAAAGGAAAGGAAAGGAAAGGAAAGGAAAGGAAAGGAAAGGAAAGGAAAGGAAAGGACATGCATTTCAGTTTTTCTCTTTGAAGAATATGTATCCTGTTATTATTCGCTGGCTTTCTGGCATGTGCAAATGAGACAAGATTTGTAATTTCCTGGCTTTGCTATGGGGTTGCAGGATTTGGTGTTAGATTGGTGTTCCATAGCTGAACAAATACCCAATTAGTCACAGATACGGAGTCTCTAGCCACTTGGCACAGGCTATTTTTTCATTGTTACTATTTATTTGTATATTTTCACAAACCTATCCTCATCTGGTTTTGTCTTTTGCTGATCTGCCCAGCTGGCCTTCAGCCCTCATTGTTTGGATCTGACTCTTGCTTTCATGTCTGGGCACAAGCAGCAGAAATTTTGGAGCACTGGACAATCAGCATCTTGCTTTTAGTTTGGGTAGTGGGATCAATTACTGCACTATCATGACTGGAATATGCTTACTTCCTTGGTGCAGAAATTCTGGGCTTGTAGAAATCAAAGAGGAGAGAAGCCTATCTATTCCTGATGTTCCTTGGGGAGTCTGGGTGTAAGTCTCTGCTGCTGAACGTGTACAGGCATTTTTAATGGTATGTAGCTGGGCCAAATGTTTGTAGGTTTAGACAGGAACTGAAAGAGAAACATCTCTGTCATTGAGCAGTTCTATTGCTTGCTCTCCAAATTTAAAATCTCTGCACTCTACATTCCCCTATGTGAGATACTGGAGCTGTGTAAGAATTTCAGAAGATGGGCAAAACAAGATACGATCTATTATTTTCCTTGTTTCAAGGGAACAATGAGTTCTTCCTTTGACCAGTTTCTGCCTTCATAACTGTAAATCACCCTAAAATAGGCATCCATTATGGAAACTTTAAGCCTGGTCAGTTAATCTGACAGTTTTCAAATTCCTGAAACCATGGTCTTGTAATGAATGGTGCTGAGTGACCCTGACTGTAGGCTGTCCCACATCAGCAGTAATACACAGGCATCTGCCTGCACAAGCACTTCAATCAGACTTTGTTTCAGAAACTCAGAAACATTTTCTTTAATTTTCTTTTCCAAAAAGAAGGGGATAGTTTTTAGAAGGGAAGCTCAAGAAATAAAATGCAAGGCATGGTAGACATTTAAAGGACGGAATCCTAAGCAGCAATATGATTTGCTTGCTAGGACTTTCAGTGAAGCTACTCCCTTAGGAGCAAACTCCAGAAAAAGTGTTGTTTTCCATTGACTGTATGCTGCACAGTGGTGTACCTTCGTGCTGGGAAGCACATGAGGCTGGCATGGAGCATGGCCAGCATGGCCACCCCCTGCATGGTACAGCCACAGAGGCCCAGAGCAGGCTGCTGGGTGCTCCTGTGCCACCGATGAGTATCTGCATCTTGGCCCTGTTCTGCAGCACTATCTGGGAGGGAAGTAGAGACCATCCTGTTGGGGAACTGCTGGGCAGCTCACCTAGCCCTGCACAAGCTGGGCCTCATTCGGTCTGTTGCAGGGCTGCCCTGTGTGCCGGCCAGGCACTGGCCATGGAGGGGTGCTGGCAAGGCTGTGCCTTGCTGGAAAGCCTTGGCCGGGCTGTCAGCCTGGCACAGTGGGTGGCGGTGACCTTTCTGGGGGGTGTGCCAGCCCATATTTTCCTTTCCCAAATTAGAGCTGAAGCATGCCAGGAAATTCATTCAGAGCCAGTTCTGCTGCTGCTGAGTGTCCCGACCCGGAGGGCACTGCAAGCCCTGCTTTCCCCATCCCCCTCCTAGAGGCTCCCCCTGTCCAGCCCATGGCTCTGTGTCAGCCTCACAGCACCTCGGCTTCAGCCCCAGAAGTGCTGCAGCAGGGCTGGTCTCTAGCTTCCCCCCCCGCCATGGGCCCACCTGGAGGACAGGAGGTTAATTAAAGAAACAGCAAAAACCACCCAGCGCAAGGTGTTTATTCCAGCACTCTGTCTCCTCTAGGTCACACAGCTTTCCTGCTTCTCCTTATTGCAGAAATAACCTTAGAAAAAACCTAGAAGAGCACAAGGGCAAACATCAGGAGCAGTTCTCTTTGTACCCAGTGAGTGTTACCTTTGAGATAAAACGGGGGCCGAGGAGGCTGCGTGTCCTCACCCAGGCATGAGGAGGGCGAGCCCTCTCCCCCAAACCTCGCAGTGCTATTGGGGAGCAGCCTCCCTGGCCTTTCCAGCAGCTGCCATGCTCTGAAGGGGACTTCAGCAGCCAAGACCTGTGTGTGGCACCTGCTCCTGGAGACACATTTACCTTCCTCTTCACTTTGTCTGCTTAAGGCTGTTTGATTCAGGAGAAGAGAATTGGTGCTGGTTTCTGACGTGGCCTAATGCCAGTAACACTGAATGCCAATTCCCAGTTTCTTTAAGGCAGCAGAAAGGGACCAGACACTTCTGAGGGGAGGCTGTGGTGCAAGCATGCCAGATGCTCCCAGCTGAGCTATTAGGCAGCTGTGCATGCTGTGTGCTGGCTTGTATTGACATAGGCATGCTGCCCCACAGCAATGCATCACTGATCCCCTGTGGAGACCTGTACTTGTGCATCAGGATGGAGGTGCAAAGCTGATTTTCCTTGAAAAGGCAGTCCGTGGTTAGTCCTGGCATGTTTATGCTGTGAGAGCAGTGGCAGTATGGGTAGGACCACTTCCCTTAAAACAGAATCAGTTACCCATTTGCAGTTTGGGGTGACAGGTGTAAGTGCCTTTTCAAGGCAAAATGCTGCTCAAGCTATTGCAGCTGAGAAAATTCTGTTGTAGAGAGCCTGTGGTAAAGGTTCACAGAGTATGTACTGGAATGGTTAGGAGCATGCCGGCTGTCAGTCGGTTATCTGGGACAGCACATGTGGCAGAGTGTGTGAGACAAGAAGAAAATCAGTCAGAGAGGAGACACTATCAGGGGTCTGTGTCAGGAACATGAGGACATGGGGGATGGATGTCTGGCTCTAGGCTGTGTGGAAAGGCCACTGCTGGAAAAGTGTTTCTAGGAAGTAAGTGGTCACTAACCTGGGAACACTCTCAGGAAAGCGGGGGCTTGTGACCAAAATATCTGAAGTGGAAATGCCTGAAGAGCAAAAAGGTCTCCTGGGGGAATGTGCTATCTTAGCGGGAACTTCTCCATGAGGCTGACAGAGATGACACCAGCAGTTCAATTTGCCTACCTTGTGGTTTTCCAAGAGACCACACGTGGTTTGTGACTTATTCCAGTTGGTATGGACTGGACTCATCTCTGAGCTCTGAAATGGTTTTAAATTCATCTGAAGTGGAACGTGGCATGACCCACCAATATGTAACCAGCATTGGGCTGAAAGAGGTAGAAAGCATCTGCCTTGCCTCTATTCTGATACAGGCCAAAATTCCAGTGCAATTAGCAGGACACAGACAGGAGAGAGGGAAACAACAGTATGCCCAGCCGAAGTTCCCTTTAAATACCAGTGCATGTTTCTCAGCAAACACACAACCTGGGACTTTGTTACAGAAAACAAACCCAGGCCAGACCTACCTGATTTTTCACATTCCAAGTAATTTGTCTACTTCAATTACTGGAGAAAGTGAAATCTGGTGAAACAAATCTGATGTGTGTGTTTATGAAGGCAGTTCAGCAGAAGATGTTGTTTTCCTGCATTCGGCCTGATTATTGTATTCGCGATGCTGCTCTTCACCTCGAAGCTCACGTACACAGATCACATCTTCTTCACAGGACATCTTTCCCCAGCATGTTCACAGAACCCCAGTCCCAAAGACCACTCTATTCAACAGCAGTTGGCCTTGCAGCACAGAGAGGGCAAGCTGCTTGCTTAGCCTAATTGGCACAGCAATGCCGTGCCTGGATTACCAGATGCACATGAGCAGACTCACCGGCAGCAGCTGGGGCTATCACTGAAAGCAGATGCAAACAAGTATGCAATGCAGCTCACAGAATTTTTATGACACAAAATGATGACCGGGAAGAGGGGACCCAGCTTGCCTCTTGAACTCTGGGCTGAGCTTGCAGGTTATCACTTCTAAAAAGACATCCTTTATTCCTGAACTGCTCGCTACGAAAGACCTTGCATAACCCTGAGCAGACAACGGTCTAACACAGACTGAGTTTCAGGCTGAAAACAGTCCTTTGAAAAACCGCAATGCTGCCAGATCCTTTCTTGGAATGAAAGCCTGGTTTTTGCCAAGACTTAGTGCTGATTCAAGAAATTTATGCCTTTTGTAGGACTTCAGTTTTTTTCCTTTTTTTTTAATCTGTTTTCAAGGTTGAGTTAAAAGGCTAAACTGACCTGCTCGTTTTCCAGAGCTATCCCTTTAAACAAAAAAAGCTGCTTAGAAGTCCATTTTAAAACATAGCAAACTTGAATAATTTAAATAAGGCACTTTCCCCCCTCTAAGAAAATAGAACAATTGTGTTTCTTAAAAAAAAGAAAAAAAAAGAAAAAAGTCATCATGTCTTATCTTATGGCTGTGGTAGTTTATTCCCAGGGTATCATTGGGCAGTTTCACAATGTCAGCTGTGATGTGAGACATGCTGAACTCTGGCAACCCCTGGCAACACTAGCTTGTGATGAGAGACCACCAAGGGGAGGTCAATACTGATATTGTAACCCCTTCTAGGACTTTATTACCTCAGGGTCTGATTATGTTTCACTAATACCAAAACCAGATTTTTGCTTATATCCCTATAAGCTGGTTTTAGCAATTTGTCTCTAGTCAGCAAAGCCCTTAATGTATATTTAAACAGCTGTAGAATTAGATCTGGAGTGAGTAATATTTAATATTCTTAGGACAGCTTAAGAACCTGATCCAAACCAAACTGCAGCCAGTGCAAGGTTTTTATTGATTTCAGTGAGCTTTGAATCAGACTCCAGAGATTACCGGATTGTTCCCAACTGTTATTACCTAGAATCCATGGCAAAAAGAAATACAAGACACAGAGATTAGTTAAATCATCACATGATGAAGTTTATTTTCTCAGAGTACTTGCAAATACACATATATATGCCACACCACCCCCAATATGTTGACAGAGACCTTTCAGAGCTGTCTCAAAAAGTATTTTTCCTTATCTTTGTGTGTCGGTGGCTTGCTCAAAATCTCTGTTGACAAAGCATAGCGAATTCCTGACAGCAGTCTTAAAGAGGCTGGCATATAAATAAAGATGTCTGAGAGAAGCCAAAAGCTATACTCTAATGTCTTTGCACATCACATGTTCTGAGAATGGCACCTTGGCTGCATAAATAATCCCTCTGGTGTCAACTGAGTTTTAGAATATAGAGGTGGTAGAGGTGGGGGGGAGGTAAGGAGAGAAGTATGTATCCTAAAGCTGGCAAAAGTCCTGCTGAAATGAAAGGATGGGTGAGAAGCAGGAGGGGGAGGAATTGTTTGCTAAATAGAAATACCTGACAGGCATAATTATGAAACATTTTAGAAGGTCTTACAGGGAAGATACTTTGCTGACCACTGTCTCTTCAAATAGAATTGAGTGTCTTGCTCTGCAGTTCTTCTGTAGCCTCCTTCAGACTGTTTTTTTCTTTCTTTCTTTTGGGCATCTTTTTAGAACTGAGCTCAGGACTTCCCCTTCTTTATGATGAAACTTCTCATCTGAAGAAAATAGAAACAGAGAGTGTGAAGGTAGTTGGACCATGGCCAGCCCTCCACGTCGGCATGAACAAGGTATAGCATATACATGTGTACTTTTATATATATATATGCCAGAGCCCCTTTGTCACTTCATATTCAAAAGCTGCTGCTTTTTCACCTCCAATTCAAATCAACATTCATCTACAACCAGCTTGCTTTTTAATCACCTCTCCCCGTCTCCTTTTGGGACTGGGATTTGGTTTTTAGATTTAGCGTTTCAATCAACTTTGCCTTTTAAAATTTCATAAGCTGCTGCAACAATGTTATGATGTAGGTTTAGTTCAGTTGTGAAGAGTTAGTCGTCTAGGCAGCCCCGAGCTGTAAAAAAATAACAACACTTTAAGTGATAAAAACCCAAAAATCTTGTTTTTCTACATGAGGAGTCCATGTTATGCCTTAAACTCCCCCAGCATCTGATGTTAGTAGTGGGTGTTTTATGAGTGAGTTTTTTGTCAAGGATGGTAAAATATTCATGTCCCACTGTTTCTACCAGAGATCAGGGGCCAGCAGGTTGGTGGCTCCATGTGAGGCTAAATTCACTGTCCCTGCACTGTGGGGTACCTTGATCTGAGTCTGGATAGGGCCACAGAGACCTGGACCTCTGTTTTGCAACCACATTGGTCCTGGACTGGATCCAGTGAATTCAATGCGAGCATTGCCATTGGCTTCAAATGAGGTGGGTCTGGGCCCCCAGTGACTGTACAGGTCTGTTAAAAGCAAAGCAGAGTTTTGAGTCAGCTCAAGGGAGAACTCAATTAAATTACTTTACCTTGTTTTTACAAAGCCTTTTTGTTTTTACTTTTACAACCAACCTTTTGTTATTTATATTATTTTAACAAGCATTAGGGAAATTAAAATCAAAGGGGAGATGACCACGTGTACCAAAAATATAAGCACAAAGGAGCTTGTACAAGCACAAAGGAGTATATCTATGTAGCAGAATCTTTTTTTTCTCTTGATGAGGGATTCCAGAAGATGGAAGTCAAGGCTGAAAATCAGTGAGTCATGTGTTTCTAATGAAAAAATTAAATGTTGGAAGTTTTTTCCAACATTATAGTTAATTGAACTTATTCTGTAATGCAGTGAATTTTCTGTCATGAAGATTGCCTTGAACCATGTTCAGGGTATGTTGTGGGATAGTGGTGTAATTCACCTGTGGACCGTAGTCCTTATGCCTTATGAATGTGGTCATGAGGTCATGACCTATGTCATGATTTTTGGAGACTTCTCAATGAACAGATGAAGGTGGAATATTTTAGACTTTTCCCCAAGTCTATTTTGTTATCACATGTGAGAAACTGTCGGTTTGTCTGGTTGGTTTGAGTGGGAATTAAAAAGATAAATTATAAAGTAAATAAACTAGGGTGAAATAGAAGTCATCTTTTTTATCCATGAACGTTTCTCAAGTTGTCCCTTTAGAAATACTTTTAACTGGTAATAAGTACAGTTTTTTATAGGCAAAGCTTTCTAAGCATTGGCATAGTTTGCCAAAGGAAAATTGTCCACCCCAGATTCATCCAGTGAATACCCAGGTCTTGTGAGAGGACTTTTGTAGTTCTGAAGTGATTACTGATACTCTATCTGAATCCCAGCTGAGAACATTCACTCAAGTGCAATGTCCAAAACATACATTAAAGAACTGTACTATTGAGCTCATTGACAGCTCAGTTTGGCATATTTAAAGGGCTAAAGTGAAGAAGTGAGAGGACTCTCTCTATGTTGACCACAGTGCACAAGTGGATAAACCAATCTGACCTGTGTTGCACGAAAGACCCAAACAGATGGTCTTAATGGTACCCTTGTGATTTAAAAATTAGTAGATTTATGGTCTTTCTTCTTTCTTTAACTGAAAGCTTAAAACACTTTGGTCCTGTATTCCACCATACTGTGCAAGTAATCTCAATAGAGTCCCTGCAACTTCTGCCTGGCAAAGCCTGACCTCTTATCCTCTCGCTCTTATTTGCTGCAAATCTGTGAAGAGAGAACTCGGCTCTTCTATAATTAGTGGTTTTCTTTGACTTGTCCTTACAGCTCTAGAATCTTGTCCACAGTCAGATGGATTATTTATTTAAGGACTAATTAGCAGAACCCAGTATGATAGCAAGTCAGAGCTTCACAATAAATGCAGCTGCACAGTAAATGCAGCCTGTGTCTACTGTGGTGAAACTGCCATCAGTCAAAGTTTAGCTGATGAAAAAGTCTTGTAATGAGCACTAAGAGCTGCTAAATGCTTCTGTTTCTGGCAGAAGTTCAGCAAAAAGCAAGGCTAGAGACACGGGCTGTCTAATGAAATCCCTCCCCTGGCAACCATAGAGGCTTTGGGTTTAAGAACTGGGCAGCAGTCCCGTGAACAGCAGTTACCATGCAAATGAAAAGGAGGCCAGTCCCTCAAAATTTATTAAAATTACTGTTTTGAGCCATCTGAAAATTGTACATACTCTTGAAACTGGCCCAGAATCACTACCAGAAAGCACCTCAGTGATCCAGCCCTCACATTACAAGCTGTGGGTTGTGGCAAGTCATTCTGAAGTTCTTTCACCCCTTGCTTATGGTCTCTTCTTCAAGCACCATTTTTTGACCTAGATCTTGGTAAAATGTGTACACAGAGTTCATAAAGCTAAAACCAGTAAACCACAGGTCTTTGAGCTCTGAGCAGAGCCTGGAGTTGCCTCAGCAGATGGCTTCTCCAATGAAAGAGAGGGACGTGCTGTAAATATTGGGCTAACCCTGGGCTAAAATGCTGTGGAGCATTGCCCAGCACAACGGCAATGAGGCAAGTTAGACAAAATTGATCAACCATGAACTGACGAACTGTGACAAGTATTTTTCACTGAGACCGTGGCCTTTAAAGTTCCTTTGGTTATGGTAGTTAACTAGCTACTCAGTGCAGCAGCAAAAAGATTTCAATGAGTGGTCAATCTGTCTAGTTTCTGGCAAAAAAATGAAATGTTAACACCTCTCCTGCACCACTCCATTGATTTCTGGTCTACTAAGTGCTTTTTATTCCCTAGTTTTGCATCCTCTGAAATATTATGCTTAAACAAAACCAGTGAATCTATTAAGAAGATGTTTCATTTACTCTATTTTTGAAAGAAAAAAAAAAGCGGTGGTTTCCACATCTATTGTGAAGTCTCAGTTTTCACTCACTCTCTCCCTTCCTGTTGCTAATTGTTATTTTTTGAAGCAAAGTGCTTTTGGGCTAGAATTTGTCAGGCTTAATAATCAATCCATAGGAGAATTAACAAGAATTTGAGTAAATTAGATTCAGCAGTTAATTAATTTGATTGCCTGCTACAGCAAACTTTGTCTCATGGGAATGATGAATGGATGTGTCCATTCTCTTTCCCAGAGCTGTTTTTTATAGTGTATCATATGTCTGTCCACCTAATGAATGATGAAAGTCCATTTCGACATGAGTTTCATGTCCTTTTGGTGCTAGTGGACTCCCTAATCTCCAGGAGAGACAAGCCTAAGTGAATGTATTTCCGATTTTCTTCTTGGAAGCCTTTCATTAGAAAAATATGTTGTCCCATCCCCCATTGCTCTGTGTGTCTATGACATAAAACCAAAAATGTATTGTTAACATTTCTGAAATCTTGGGAGTCTAGTAATTATTAGCCCAGATGTACTTATTACATAAAAACAAAGAATAATAATACATTTCAAATTGTTTCTGCCACTTTTCCTGGTGTTATGCTCACCCTTCCCCTACACCCCTGGATCCTAAGGTTGGTGATTTCATTCTGCTGGGGTCAGAGGGGATGTTATAATGGTCAGAGAATCATAGAAATGTTTAGGTTGGAAAAGACCTTTAAGACCATTGAGTCCAACTGTTAACCCACCACTGCCAAGTCCATCACTAAACCATGTCACTCAGTGCCACACCTACACGTCTTTTAAATACCTCCATGGATTGCGACTCAGCCACTTCCCTGGGCAGCCTGTTCCAATGTTCCATCCTAGGATATACTTCGGGTCCTTTTGTATGTTTGCAAACAAGCATTTACATCTTGCTCTTTCTTCACTGATCTGCATCTTCACATTACACCCCACTTTACTGTACATGGTGGCTTTTACATCTGTATGCTATACACTTTGTCTTCACTCTCTTCATTGCCCCTAAAACCAGTTTTTTCCAGGTCAAGGTCTGCACTTTGAATGGCCATTGGTGAGTTGTTTATAGCTATGGGTCCCCAGTGCCAGCCTGTGCCCCTTGGGCTATCACTCTTTGTCAGCTCTCCTCTACCCTGTGTCCTATGTCTTCACTTCTCAAGGCCCCCATTATCATACCAACCCTACATTGCTTTGTACTACATATTTGTGTTAGAGTCATAAATATTTCATTCTACAAAGAATAACTATTTGTGTTACTGTTCCCATATATAAAATTACTGCTGTTACAGTTAAACTTAGTAGAACAAAGCTTCAGGCAGATTGAGAAAGCTTCAGACAGAACGAGCCTGATGAGCCTTACTGTCTTTGCAAACTGTTCGAAGCTTATGGCCTTTTGCTAGCAGGACAAGACCATATTACAGAGCTGCCCACTTATGCAGATTGACTGCTTGCAAATGACACCACCTGCAAAAAAACTGTGGAACTACCTGCCCATGCATAACTGCAAAGCCTAAAGCTACTGCAGTTCCGAAAATCATTCGTAGTTTGAGAAAACCCACAAAACCCACTCACTTTGTTGATGAGACTCCTGCGTGTGATACACTGATCAGAGGGTATGTCCTGGGAAACATCACTGCTGTGGCCCAGTAAGACTATTGTGAAGCTTGACACTGACAGAGGCAGGATGTAATAATACTGAGCGATAGTGTTTTATAAAATAAATTTGACACCAAGACTGAAAGAGCTTTGCTTCAAGGATATAAGCATAACAAGATTTATCAGGAGTTATATCTTTCATTAGACCAATTGATAGCTGACATGGGGAAGATCTTTTGTGTCTGACAGCTTAATGAGGGGGGTGGCTGTTTTGGTTTTTTTCCAGTTGTATTTTTTTTCTAATAAAGAAGTTGCAGTTTTCTGCTTGCAAATTTTGCCTCGAATAAGAATAACATGTAATTGTACAGGTCTTATCATTGTGGTTTCTGTTTGTAATTGATGTTAGCTATCACATGGGGAAAAAAATCAATTAATCTCCTAGTAGAAAGGTGTCAAAGGAGTCTGTAGATTGCCGTGCACATTTGTGGATGTAGTTGAGTCCCAGGACATCTTATATAGCTAATGTACTTTCAGAACCTATATATCTGTGCTGTCTTTGTTAAAATTTTACCTCCCACTAGTAGAGATGACTAGCAACAAAGAATAGACCTAGATTCCTAAAGAAAATATTAATTCTATTCTTCAGTTATGTCCAGTCAAATACATGTTTTAAACATGCTGTTTGGCTAAGAAGAGGCTATCGATAAATTCACGGAGGTGAAAGATCATGAATCTTGCTCTTGATACAAAGTTTGATGTGGAACAAAGCATGAACCTTTTAAAGCAGAGAGAATGGAAATGGTATGTACAAGAGTGGAATTCCTGGGTTTCATGCAACTATTTTTATATTCTGTGCATGTACTTAATATTCACTTGCAAACTAAAGCCAGTGTCATCATTATCTAACACTGTACAAATCTGCCTTCAGTTCTAGTACCAGCAAATGTAATTGAATTTAAAGTAAATGTTTGGGAGGAGAAAAACAAGCCCAAGACCTCGATTACAAAACAAAAAAAATGCCTCTAGTTTTATGTGTGTTTATATCTGAGCTTGTTTGACCCACTTCTATCCATTTAATTGCAATTCTCCAGTGTTCTCCTCTGGAAAAATAAAATTCTTCATCAATGGTGAAAGCAATGTTGCTATTATTTAGCACCCGCAGAACTGGAGGTGGAAAACTGGAGTGTTATCAGGTATCTTAATGGTTTTTTTCTTCCTTTCTAAACCTTTTAGGATGAGTTTAAATTGCAAATCTAAGCAAGAAAATGATCTCTTTCAAATGCAAGTTTGACTCCAAGACACTCACTTGAAAGACCATCTAAGATTGTTTTGAATTACATAATAAGAAATGGTAAAATAGGAATTTTCATTAGCATTATGCCATGTTTAGCTTTCTAATGACTTCCAAACAGAATATTCTTAGTTTATAAATGAAAACAAAATTTTAATAACTGACAACCCGGGTCAACATCTGAATACCCAGCTGCTGTCTTTATGCTTTATTCATCACTGCAAGCAGTGAGGATTGTAAAAAGGAAATGTAAAATTCCTTTCTTATATAGCAAAATAAATGAGATTACAGCTTTCATTCTTGCAGCAATAGTATATAGAGATTCCTAATGCAGGTAGGTTTTAGACCTTTGATTTTCTTATAAACTAGTGAAATGAACCATAGAAGATCCTGCATGTATTTTTCTATCCCTGAAATCTTTTCTTTTCTTTTGCCTTCTTGATGACAGTTATACTTTCAGAGTTAATTTGGGGGATGAATGAGCTTATATGTAAATATTAGTGACATTAAGGAACAATAGGAACTTATATAAATGCTTATAAGCGCTAACAGGCTACACTAAGGAGGTCCTACTTTGTTCTGTGATTTGAGTTCACTTTTAGTTTGAATCTTCAGTGCCACTGACTCTGTGTGTAACAATCTCAGCTAATCAGCTGCGGGAGAGCAGAATTCAGGATGTGCTGCACTGTGGCAGAAAAGTCCTCCACTGCCAAGGCAGGCTGGCAAAAGAGCCTTTCACGTATGTTCAGAAGATAAAGGAGGTCTGGGTCAGATCCAGCACTCCCAAGTCCCATATGGGGGTTGTGTGCACTCAACATTCCCACTGGGGCAGGGAGACGTGGTGGCCTTCAGCTACTGGCTCAGCATCTGGTGAGCAGGACAAGACCGAGCAGCTATTGCAGCAATGTCTGCTCTTCATGTGTGATCAGTCACTAAAGGTGCTGCTGCTCCTGTTGCAGTGCAAGCAAAGCAAATTTTGCTTACCTGAAGGTGAAACCCCTAAAGTGTGGCCCGAGCAAGGGCTAAAGTAGAACTGAATACCCAGAAATGGCTTTTAAGAAGTGTGTCCCCTCTAGCAGCAGCAGCTTTCCCTTTCAGCCAGGTCAGCAAGCATCAGCATTTGGACCTCTCAGGTTATGAAAATCTCAATGTGAGACTTGCATATCAGATCTCATACTGGGGATGTCCATTACATGGAGTCGTCTGGCATAATCCTGAATACAGCAGGAGATTTAGACCTTTTGAGGGTTCCCAGCTAAAGGGTAGCCTTGGGAGCCTTTATCTTCCTCTTGGTCAATGTGGGAAAATTGGGCAGTGGAGGAAGAACATAAGGACTGAAAAATATTCATACCATCTGAATAATAGATAGATGGGACTTTGGAACTTTTCTAGTTACAAAACAAGCTAGTCTCCTAAACAAGCATTAGTTGTCTTGTTTTAGCTAGTAAAATACCATTCCTTAATCTTGCTTGACTAAAATGAAGTTTAATTAGTATCCAGTGTTAAAACAAAGGTGGGATTTTGCATGGCCTTTATAAATGCCACTGCTTACTTAGTGTGTTGTTCTTTCTGCTGCTAGAAATCAATACACTTAAAAGTTAACAGTAATAGCAGCCCTTTTAAAATGTGTACTAGTTCTCTTTGGCTGCCAAGACTATTGGTGAAGTAAAAGTTATGCTTTTTTTACAATTAATTTTGTCCTTTTGAGTATCCCCACATCTCAGCTGCATGAGTAGCCCAGAAAAGGCAGCCTTGGCAAACAAATATTTCATGGTTTTTGGGGCTTTTTTCATATACTTGCCAGAACTACTGTTATATTCAAGACCGAATAGATGACTAAGTTGCTCCAGCTAGATACTGTCACTTTTCATTTTATGTGTTTTCTTTTTCCCTTAGGAGGAAAGGGGGGAGAATGAAAAATCAAAAAATATCATCTTCTAAAACAAGTAAATGTAGCTTGAAAAATAAACATGTAAGAATTATTAGAAATTTGCTAGAGAAAAAAAAAATCTCATGATGAACAGTCTTTTAACAGACAGTTGTTCAAAGTCGTACCTGGCAGCTATGGCATTTTGGATGCAGAAGTCTGCTAGACCAACTTTGAATACACACAAATATCTTGCAGTCTCAATAGAGTTCTGCAGAGGTCTGGCTCTTTCCCTTCCCAAAGTTTGCTGAACAGTTTCCTCAGGCAACACAGTTGCATTTGTGATTTGCTCCACTTGCAGAAAGTGTCCCCAGAATCTTGATGTTCCCATTTTTCTGTGATTGTTCAAGGACCTGAGAAAAGAGTCAGTAAGACTGTAGTTGCCTTCAACCAGTGGGATGCCAGGGGGAGGGCAGAAGGAAGGAAAAAAGAGGCATATTTTGAAGTTAGATAACTAATCACATGGTAGTTTCAGTACATAACTGAAAATAAACTGAAAAAAATAGGTTTTGTCCTGAAATACTTCAACAGAGGTGAACCTCAAGGATCACTGGACTTGGTTTACTGATGCCTTGTACCTGTTTTGACTAAAATCTGAATGACTGCATTATATATCTGTTCTATCTGGGTGTATACAACCACTCACTCTTCTCAGCAATGAGAGTGGAAAATGCATAATCTAGGCTATTACTCATCTATAATTCAGGTCTTATTTACAGGAAGAATAGGAAAGTTTGCAATGGGTGTTATGCCATTGCCCAATTATTCTTTAAAAATATGTAACATATTACAGGCTTTTGTTTAAGCGTTCATGTTTACAATCCTGGTCTCCTTCATTCTGTTTGTTGATACATTAGTCTTTGTCTCTTTTTTTTTTTAGTTTATTTTCCTTTTCTGCATGGAAAGTTTATTCATGTTGGGATTTCTGCTGAATATAGTTTGTTTAAGGCACAAAACCTTTAGGTTGTGTTTGAGCAGGTCACTAAACTAGCTGTCCTGAGGCTACAATTTCTTATCCTGATTGCTGCGTAGGTGAAGGGTTGACATCAAGTGGAAACAGCAGCAGCAATGTTTAAACCCCCTGGATTTTTCTTTTCTTTCTGAGACAGAGATTTTCCTGGGCTTGTAATTAAGTGGAGATCACTTCACATCCCTCTGGTTAAATTTGCAAAGCTTTACATTTGAAAGGTGATGTAAGATGTCAGTGTTCACTATAGTTGTGTTGTTCTCCTGCCTGTTATGGGATATTTTGAAATAATACTTTTCTTCCACAGTGTGATCACAGGTTTGGGCAACCACTCCAGGGCCTGGCTGGGCTTTTTTTTTCTATATCTTCACTCCACATCAGTTTCTTGCTACTATTACTCAAGCTTCCCTGAGGCTATTCTTGTCTTGAAAATAGTATCAAGTCATTAAATATTTTGAAAACTTCTGAGATGTATCTATCAGGATATGAACATGGAAGTTTTATCCAGTACTGCTGAATCAAATTATTACAAGTAAAAATTAAACCTTTGATCATTTTGTAAACTTACCTTTCTAATATATGCCACTGTGCTTATCTTTTTTACTAAATATAGGGTGAAGACAAGAAGGTACCTGAAAAGATTCTTCATGCCCCTGTGTCACCTTCATCTGCACCTGACCATATGAAGTGCAACATCCTCAAAGCTCAAGTGGAAGCTGCTTTTAGAGTAGGTGCCCAGGTAATCTGTGTTTAATACTTCGCCTTTTTATTTTTGTCATAGCTTTCACCAATTTTCCAGAATCACATTGTTCCTGAGGAAGTACCTTATTTTCTCTCAAGAGGAACTGACATAGTTTTCTCTAACTGCTCTGCAGTTTCTACAGGTAACTCAAACTGATTGATGTGATGGAAGCAGAAATCATGTCATTTGACATGATTAATACAGCTGAGGGAGGCTGAGAAAATAGGAAAGATGGCCTCAGGAAGTCCCCATGTTTTGATTTTGTCACTGTAGGTTTTATTTACTTTGCAACTGAGAAACAGTAACCCCTGGAGTTTTCTGAGCCTACCTACCATTCATGGAAACTGTGGTTAAGAGTGTTCTAATAATAATATCTATACATCCAGATTCAACCTTTATTTCAGGGGATTAACTTTAGATATCTGAATGTGAAATGTTAGCTAGTACATTGTGTTTTTACTTATTTGTGTGCTTTTAACAAAATTTTAAGCTTTCATTTTCCCTGCTTTGTTACTGTTAACGCTGGATACATCCTGTTTCAAAAACACTATGAGTCTTTTAATGATGCCGTGCAACTGAAAACAGATGCTAAATGGCATGACTGTAAAAAATTAATTTTCCAATCAGGGGTAAATCTATGTGAAACCTAAAATGTGTGATTCTTTTCAAGTGCGATTTGTGGATGAAAGATAATGCTATTGGTGCCAAAAATAAAGCTGAATACAATGTTTTAGGAAAAATAGTAGAGGCAGAAAATTTGTTATAACTCTTCGCCTAAGTTCCTGTGGTATCTTTGAGCATACTGTTCTTGTTGAATACAAATTATGTTGGTGTTTCCATTGCTTTGTTTCTTTTCACAATAACATGCCAGGTCAACTTGCCCTGCAAAGGACTTTGTTAACAATCACTTTTGTGTATTTGTTGTTCCCTGGCAGATCTGTCATCTGAGAGCTAGATTACATCTGGTCTAGCTAGACCTAAGGAAGTATCAAAATTTGGTTATTCTGACTGCCCTAGATTTCAAGAACAGAAACCATAAATCTGGCAGCATGAGGGGGAAGGAGTTGTTTGAGTATTTTTCTTTTAGTTTTTGCTTAAAGCTGTTCTCTCACCTCTGAATTCTGTGTTATATCAACTGTGTTTTGTACAGCATATTTCTTGTTTGATTGCCCTTGGGTTTACCCTCTGTTTTGCCTGTGTGTCTTTTCTACAGTATGTCACGGTATATTTCTCATGTTTGTATTTTCTCCTGAATATGCTTAATGGTCATGTTTCACTGGATAGTTAAAGACTGGAAGCAGTGTGTGCTGCTGCATTCAGAATACAACATTATTAAGGCAAGATAGAAAATGTGCTTAATGTATGCATCTCTCAATTGACCTACCCTGCCTTAATTTTTCACTCTGAGGCTTTCCAAGGGAAAACATTGCAGGTTGGTTTTTCTGCCATAGCTGTATTCTTTAGCTGCTGCTATGCTGTAAATAAGTTTCAGAGCAAACTGAGCATTCCTCTTTTCCCTCTTACTTGTGTTGTTTTGCACAAGGCTTTAGCAGTCAGATTGGATTAAGTAGCTGTCTGTAGACTTGACCTCAATGAGAAAAGTCTTATTATTTCAGGGAAAGGAGAGGAAAGAAGACTGTTGCAGGATAGTATATATTGTGGAAAAATAATGGCATACATTTTGAAATCCCTGAAGCTTTCAGTGCTAACAAAGTATGGGTTAAGAGTTATAGCCAGTAAATTAGGATGTACCTTAATCTTAGAAATCTCCATTCAACTACCTGCTTACCCACAAAATTACCTCTGTAACTAGAGATGAGTTTTTCTGCACTTGAGCTCCCCTCCTGTCAAGTATGAAAGACTACCCTTCTCAGATACATTGCAAAAATAAGCAGGCAGAGACCAGGCAATGTTCAGCTGTTACAGTAAGGAGCTGTGGCTACACGAGCACTGAGAAGAGTAGGAAAAATGTTCATGGTGAAGGAATGAGTAGAAACACACCATCTATCATCTAGCAAATGGGATGAGGGAAGGGGGCTACTGGAGGACTCAGGAAACCACTGTATCAGATACCATAAAACCACCCAGTTATCTTCTCTACCTGCCCCTATCCCCCCCAGACAACTAACTGAATACTGGTAGCTAAGCCAGTGGCAGTTCAGTCATCTTCTGGGAAAAGTGAGCTGAGATGGAATTACACTGTTCAGAGACACAGAATCCTTTTGAGGGAGCAGATAAGGAATAGGTTTCTTCATGAAAGGCAACCATTTAACTCCATATATTCCCTCAGGGCAGTGATCCTCCCCTTCTTCGACCCCATCTGACATATCCTGCTGCTCAGTATATCTGGAGGACTAATGATGTTATCCTCTGACCGATTTCATCTTTTGATGCCAGTTCCATATTAAGTCCCTGAGAAATCTTGCCTTCTGGCCTTATGCTTAACACTGCAATTTCTCATCTCTTGTTTTTTGTATTGTCATATTTCAATTTGCAAGGCAGCCAGGGCAATCTACGCTCTGTAAGGCACAACCTATATTCCTTAAGCTGAAAAGAAAGGCAGTCTGATTTTCCTTATGTGCAGCATAGTTATTCCTATATTTCATGATAGCACAGAAAAAAAAAAAAGAAAAAAGAGGATTCACTCCTCTACTTTGTAAAATGAAGAAGAAGGAACCAGGCTCTGTCTTATGCATATGGTATTTGAAAGGAAATATTCTTTTAAGGACTCCAAAAATCTATGGTCTTGCTCATCCTTTTTGAAACTCCAGGGGGTGTTTTTACTATATGGTTAAATGTAAAAGTATGAGAAAAATATTGGTGCACTGTAGAATCATATCTACAAACTGTTGCTTGAAATATTTGTAACAGCTCTCTCTCCAAGCAGTAGGAATATTTTCAATACCATATGCTACTAACATCAGGATGTGACAAGTTTATGAAGGCTCCTCCTGCATGTAGTAGAAGAAGCTGTTCCTTGTTAATTCTGAGAATGGAGTAAATGTTTACAAATGGAAGATACAAACTGGGACAGAAATTTTTTGTCATTTTCTTTTTTCTGTGGCAGCTAGACACAACACAAGAGAGAGCCTTAGAAATTAATGATTTTAGTGCTTAGGATTTAAAAATAAAAACAGGGGAAATGATGCTGTACATTTGAAAATATATTCTGGAATATGATCTCTGTGCTGCGTCATTTCAGAATTATGCTGGAGGGCTGTTTATCACATTCCTAGGGGGCAATACATCTCCCTTAGTTATGGCCCTAACTTAGAGTCTGAAAATTTGTAAGGTTACGGTGCTGATCACTTAGCCCTGCTTGTGGTTTAGAGTTACAGAGCAGCAGGAAACTAACATGAGTGAGGGTTTTTTTTATTTGGTGAAGATGAGAATATTTATGTGTCATTCAGCTAAATGGAGAATCAAACTGCAGTGTGTGTGGCGATGCTGGAACCTGAATCTAGGAACTCACTGCCATGGACACCACAGGTGACAAACATGAGGAACCCACACGCAGCTGTGGGAACCTGCGGTTTGCACAGGGCATGCCATACAGTTATCTATAGGTCTAGAGCAAACAAGTAGTGTTTCACAACACACCTTTCAAACTGTGCCACAGGGATCTGCCACCTTCTAGCTGACAGACTGCATGTCACAGTTCCCATATAATTAAGCTCCAGGGGAGCCCTAAACACTGTGAAGCAGCTGACATATCTTTTTCTTTTTTTTTTTTTTTTTTTGCATTTATTCCAGGCTCTTCATTTGAGAGGGAGTGGTATAAGGCAGCAGTAAGGAGCTGCCAGAATACAAAAGACCAGCTCTCCCTGGCATTTAAAACCCCTTTGCAGCTTGCATGAGTCAGTGCTGATATGCTGTGATTGAGCAGACACGACTTGTTAGTATCACAAAGAGTCCCTTTTGCCAAACAGTTCATGGCCCAACTGATGGAGGAAAGATATTAGCAGGTTTCAGTTGCTATTTATATCCTCTCTGGCTTCAGACAAATCCTAATTATCCTTAAAATTAAGCACAGGCTCCTGAACAAATGCACAGCTATCTCAGCAGGGCTTTTTATTTTGGCAAGCAGTGTGTGCTGTTTTCTAGTAGTCTGTCTTGTACAAGTGGTGTTTGTATTCTCCACCTGTTACCTAGCCTTTCCTAAATCCTTCGGTTGATGTACGTCTTGCTGGTTAGCAAAGAGAAGGATCCTGTTTCTCATAGATTTTTACTGCAGCTGATTTTTGCATCACTCTCATCTTTCCCTTTTCTGCAGACGAGGGAAGGCCAAGCTCATTGTGAAGGTACATTTTTTCAATGCAGCTTATGGAAGACAAATAGATGTGACATTACTACCGAGCTGTTCCTCACTGGACATTATGGGTTGTTTGCTGAGAAAAAAACGGTGGGAATAGGTGGAGATGCAGAGTTCTTCACAAAGACCATACAAAATCCCATTTGCTTCTCCTTTATCAACCCAGATGGAAACTGTTGGCTGGTGAGAGGTATCTGCTATCAGCTGGGTTTGGGTTCTCAGCAGTTGTTTCCCTCACCTTGATTCTCAGTAAACTGATCCTCATTTACACTGAACAGAGACCTTCAGTCCTCTAACCCCTTTCACACACTAACTATCTTGAGAAGCTTATACACATGTAAATTTTTAGGCCAGGTCGATAGTCATCTCTCTTTTTTCCTCCCTGTCCTAGAAATAAGTGCAGGCTGAATATAATGCCATTTTGCTTCAAGTACTGCAAATATGTGAGTAAGTGCAGGTTGCTTGTGCTGTCTAGAGTTGCCTTGAGGAAAGGACTGGACTGTGGCACAGAAAGTATCTCAGGACACGCAGGGTACATGTGTCATCCTGCAGCCTGTGCTCTCCAGGTAGACGCAAGCCATGGCTGCAAATGTAAATGAGACTTGGATCTATGCATTATTGATGGTAGAAAAGGTGCACAAGTGAGGTGATTCACAGTGCTAGTCTGTCTGTAGCTACATTTTTGATGATTCTTTGTCTTTTTCAGCATTCTATCTCCTTTCAGGAAAGATTCATTGTAAGGACTTGTCAACCTCAAAGTTCAGATGGTTTTGCCATGTATTTCTAGAAAAAATCCACTGTCTTTATGTAAGCTGGGTCTTTGAAACATTATTCACTTAAGGAGTTCTGGATTCAAACCCTAATCAGGTCACAAATGAAAATAGAGTTGGTGAGGGGAAGACACTTGAGGATTTATAATCTTATGTGATCTTTCTTATAATAGGACTTAAATCCTTCTGGATTCCCAGAGGAATTCTTAGCTTTCACTAGATGTTGACTGAAGTACCGTGAAAGGATCAGCTTTTCCAATATTTCAACATCTTTCTATCATGAATTAGATGCTGTTTACTTCCTTCTCATTCTTTTCTCCCTCCCTCCACCTGTCTTTATTCACAGCACAGAGCTACTGCACAACTTGACAGTCTTTGCACAGAGATCAGAACTGAAATTATGTGAGTATAACAGGTCACAGCTGAGGTGTTCGGGCTGTGGGGGAAGCTTCCACAGCTCCTTATGTACATTATGACTTCCTTGCTAAAGCTGTTGCTGTTAGTCACCCACTTGGATGAGCAATAAACTCACTGGCAAATTTCAGGCTAGGTAAAAAGAAGCAACTATACTGGGACTCTGGACTGGAACAGCAGTGAGTGCAACATCATGTCAGTTATAATTATTCATAACAATGGAATTTAAAAATGGCTCAGCTTCAAATTCTGTGTTTCAGTTGCTATGAGGAAACAGGTTTGCTCAGCTTTAAAAGTGAGGCTACAGGAAATGAATGCTGTCAGAGGTATAAAAATGCAAGATTTTGATAGTGTGTGATCAATATAGAATATATGGCAGCTTATTAGAAGTGTGCCAGCAATGATACCTCAGGGTATATACCTCAATGATAAATCAGGGAAGGAGCTGAGGAAATGATGCAGCAGCCTTGGTGGAGCTACAGAAGGGGAGGGAGGATTTGGATAAACAGAATGTGGGAGAAGGGAAATCTTTAATTTATTCCCTGGAATAGTGGAGGCAAATGTGGCTGTGGTATCACAAGACTGACAGCACATTGTGGGTATGTCAGCTATGTCTCCTATCTGGCATGTCTGTAAGTGCTAGTACATGATGAGACAAGTACTGTTAATTGGGTCGTTGTGCAAGAGCCCTGCCACAGCCTGTGGTGCCGGGCCTTGTTCAGAAGGACAAAAACAGAATAGTCTGATTCCAAGAGACATAACCATGATACTTTTCTGCCTGAAAGGATACATTTGACATATTGAATCACCAAGGTAGGTTTACCTTGACAGAGCATTCTTCCTGATGATATGTTGCTTAGCCTGTATTGTCTGATGAGATCAGCCAACATTCAGCATGGCTGACAAAAGACAAAAATGTTGATAAAGAGCTGAAAAATCAAGTATGCTTCAGGCCTCCTTAGCATCATTACAGATTCAGAAAGATCCAAGATAGAGAAGTATTTCCAGGCTGCTGCAGAGAGAGTAATTGCTTCCTTACCTTTGAAGATCTCCAAACATGTGAAAGCTCTGTTCTTCTCCCTTCCTTTCTGCAACTGACAACTTTGTGAAATTGCTAAATAAGAGCCATCATATGTTTCATATGAGCCTTCCAGACCCTTGTCTTTCTCAGATGAGAACCTGATACTCCCCCTTGGCTGCAGTGATCCGATTCTTTGTGCAGTTTTTTTGCTTATGCAAGATATTCCTATTTTGGATCAGTAGAGGTGAGAGCTGCAGCAATGCCCCTTGTGATAAAGGAGAGACACAGAGGGCACTAGCTCCCCATGGTGCTTGCTTGAGGCATGAAGAACACAGCCTTGCTTTCCTTGCTGGAGGACCACCACTTGCAGAATTCCTTGCTGGAGGCAAGCAACCAGCCCACAGTTGCAGCCAGAATTGTCTGTGCAGAATCACAGAAGGCAGCAGTAAAAGTTCTGTCTTTCCTGGTTTTTCCCACTTGGTACAAGTCTAGTACAACCAATTCCCTTTTTGAGGTCCTCTTCACTATCATCCTGGGGCTAACTCTTCCTTCAGAAGAAAATTGAAAGAACTGCTGTTCGCTAGGCAAATCCAGCCACCAGGGTTTATGAATTCATACATGGAGTTGCTCCCAGGGGGCAGAAAATATTCCCACCCACTCTAGAAAGCTCAGCAGACTCTGGTGTAGCATCCCTGGATCATCTGCCCCCTCTCTAAGGCTCCAAAGGGGACAGCAGCAGGGTTTATGAGTGTTCAGGAGTGCACTGAAATGCACTCTGAGAAGTGTCAGGCAGATTTGCTTAGATAACTGTGGGCAAAATTAGGTATTACTTACACACTTTTCTCCTATTTTCATGCTTTGGTGAAACCAGTATTTCTTAGCAATCATCTATGAAGAGAGCTTTTACAATGGCATTGCTGCCCAGGCATATTTTTTGTCTCTAATATGATAAAGTAATGCTTTCTCTTTATTTCTAGCATCATTCAGAAAGTTAGTGGCATATGAATGTGGAATATTAATAATTTTTCTTTTGCTCTAGCCCTGGTGTGAGAATGGCATTGTGTGGAAGGATTTAATGTATCAACCTTTAATTTTGTTTGGTTTGCAGTCTACTAGCCAGAAGAGACAGCTTGGTTATCTTTGGGTAAATAGTAAATGAATCTGCTTATGTATAAATGAAGTTTCAATGTCTTCTATGCTCTGAAACCTCTCCCTCTCAGAGCAGCAGTCTTTGTGTAAGGGGAGAATCTGCCTTAGTTAAAGAGATCTGAGCATGTCCATGCTTCTGCCTCTGTCCTTCTTACACAGCTCAGTGCTGGGCTTTCAGTGGGTGACGGCCTCTGCCCTGTTCTGTAGGAAGATTCACCAGCAGGTACCTCCTGCTAGCCTTGGCTTAACCGCCTTGTTCCACTGATGGAAGGCATTCTGCAATGGAAATCCAAATCCTGGCCCTAGCAGGTGCACTTGTTTTCAAATGAAAGCAAGCTATCTGGGAATTATATTGTAAGAGCTGTGTACTAGTATAAACCTTGTTTTACAGTCATATCTTTTCAGTCAGGCTGAGGGAGTCCTTGTGTGGTTAGTGAGTGTGATTTGCGGAGTTAAGAAGAAAAAGAAAAGAAACATGCTGCCACCTGATGATTTACTGACCTCCTTCTGAAACAAAGAAACAAACCAAAAGCCAACAAGCCATTAAGTGAAGCAAGGGTGGTACAGTTTCTGACGGCTGAAGCCCTTTGCAGAAGTGTTTGCAGGTATAACATTTTCCCATGTCTGTTCATCCATAGATAGGGAGAAGAGTCATAGGGTGAGAAGAACTAGCCCATCCTTATTTATATGTGCCTGCCAATGCACACCCAGTGGTACCCTGAGGTCATGCCTCATCACCTGAGGCTGTTTAGGCCTCTCCATTTCTTTCCATGCTCCCTCAATCCTTCCAATTTAGAGTGCGATTACTTGCTCATTGGTCTGCAGTACTTACTTGTGGGTACAGAAGTCTTTTCTGTTCTCTAAATCATGAGTAATAATGAAGCAAATTACTACCAAGAGAAATTCCTCATGTTGCTGATCATGCCGTTTAGGAATATATGAGTTCTTGAGACGCAGGCTTAGCCTTCCAGTGCAGAGAAGGCAAAAGAGAGCAGTAATGTATTCCCAGAGCTGAGAAGAAACCAAGGGCCAGCCATTAGGGGCTAATGTACAGTGAAACCCTCTCAACTGGCTAATGAGATCCATGGCTTATAGCATTTAAGTAGGTGGAATTTTAATAATTTCATTACTGATCACAACCCCTACATTGCGTTGTTGATCTCTGCATTCTCTTTTCTACTGTTGTTTTCAAGTGCATCTTAAAATGCATATCAATTAATCTGGTGAAAATTGGAATAAAGTAAAATTTGTAGTTTTAAAAAATAGCCAATTTGACACATAATAATCAGCTAGCTTGACAGGCTTAACAATAAAATGTTGTTAAGACATCACTGTGGAAGAAGAGACTGTGTATTAAGTTTCTGACAGCTGCATTCGTGTTTACAGCTTTCAGAAACCAAACAGCTTTATAAAAAGCATTATAATTTCAGTAGAACAAAGCAATATTGCTTCCATTGCTCATCTATGCCAGGAACAATTTTCAATGCTTTCTCTCAAGTCCTTAAAAAAACCATTTTCTTTCAAGAAAGCAATAGGTTTTGAATAAACAGTGTACTATACAGAGCTACTTAAAGACCAGTAAAAAAAGTTTTCTAGAGAGAGCTGAATTTCTTAAAGCTGTGAATTTATTAAAATTTAGAAATTGCACTCCTGATCCGGAAGTTATTTATGATGTGACACTAATTCACTGAAAACCTTAGCTGCAAAACATTTGGTGACTGAGTTACAGTGGTGGAAACTAGCACCCTAGGAGAGGGACAAACCTGCTCATGAGGCTCAGAGGGTTCCCTCTCTGCTGATAGTGGGCTTGGTATCAATATACAAGATGCAACAACTCTGATAGGAAGAGAGAGACTTCCTATGAAGGGACTTATCACAGAATGCTGTCTAACGCATCACCTCAGGTACTTGCCTGGGTTGGAGTAGGCCCAGGATAGAGTTCATTTTCCATCAGGCTCCCAGTGGTTCCAGTTTAATTGCCCCTACAGTTAATTGTGTGTACAAGCTGAAACAGTCTGTTCCCACCATGGCTGATGATCTGGTAAATAATGATCTGGGAAGTGGCAATGAGGGTTTTGTTCTTTCCAGCACAAGGGGGAAACAAACCTAAAACTATTACAACTTGGGCAATTTCCTTGAGCATTGAGTATCCCTACTGATATTTTTATTTTTGTAGTTCATTGCTAAGGTATAAAAGAAACTTGACTTTTATTTTGTTTCCTTTTCTAATGAGTACGCTCAAATGGAATATAACAATTTGTATTGAATGGAAGGTCTCTTGTAAAATTTACAATATTTTTACATGCCTGTAAATTCCTTTGATTTGGATTTGATGGATTTGAATAAATCTGTTTCATCCTTTTTTGAGAGGATTAGTCAGACACATTTGATTAAATTTTATCTGGACCAATGGCCTTCAATTACTATGGTTCAGACCCTGAACACTGAAAAATCACTCTGTTGTAGGACCCTATTAGTTCCCTTCTATCCATCTAGCAGAATGCAAATGTTATAATTTGAGAAGCCCATGACTGATTTGGAGATACTCTTGTGTCTTCAACCAGTAGTCTCTGTAGAGGAGTGCACTGTTGTGCTGACACTGGCATTTACACACGATTTTTTGAACACTGCATCTCAGTTGAAGAGTATATCAACACCTGCCCGAACTGGGCATTTTCTGGGTGATAAAGCAATTTCCATGTAAGTTATTCTGCAGTGCTAGTATTTTCAACTCTATAGACAAATGGTATGTGAGATACAGGACTCTGTAATTTAGCAGGAGAGCAGTAGTGGGTGAGATTTTCCGTGAATTCTACGTACAGTGTGAATATATGTAGGGGATTGTGTATTTCAGTGACTGAATGAAAAAACTAAATGAAAGGTTGACATTATTATTATTTTAATTATACTGCATGTATATTTATTCTACTTCAATTAAAAGAACAACTCAACTACAGTACGTTTGCCCTTGTAGATTTTTTATTATTTCTGCTCAAATGCATTGTGGAGGAACCATAAATGTCAGTGTTCTTTCTCCTCCTGTATCCCTATCCAATCTCTTCCTTAACAGTATTGCCCTGCACATTGCACATTGTACATTGTAGCTCATCACGGTGAATCTCAACTGTAGAAGCTGAAAAACCGAGAAGATTATGCCTTTTAAAACTGGGCAGAGTAGGCATTTTGTGTACTGCAGTTTTCTGGGGTGCTTACAGGAATTACTTTTTTAGTAAACTGTTGTATTATCCTAAGTGTATGGGGATGTTGTACTAAACTTTGACTCCTTCTTTTAACAGGCTGTGAAAGAAGAGACCTCTTTTGTAAATCCCAGTAAGACCTCCAGCCTGCAGGACCCTAATGTAAGGTCTGTTGCTTCTTGTCCGTAGGGAAAGCGTCAAATGAATGCATGATATAGTGAGGCATTTTCCAAACATTATCTCGAACTGTTGTTGCAGTTCAATTTGCTCATCTCCAAGTTGCTGTGTAAAATTCACCAAGCAATGACCTGAGGAGAAGGTGGTTGCCAGAACAGTGCTTATTTTTTGCACATATATCAGGTGCAGTTTAAGAATTAATAAAAGCTCAGCTTCAAAGATCAGACTGAGTGTATATACCTGAAAAAATTAGAAAAGCTCAAGATAAGGAATCTGGTCTAGTGATAATCTTAGAAAAGCTTATATAAAAATAAGTCTGTTTTCTTAACTTTTATATCAGAAATGTGCTAGATGTCCAAACTAGACTATCCTTGTGTTTGTGTTTTTTTGATTTGTGCAAGGTCTTTTGAAGAAGAAGAAGAGGCATTTGGTAAATCCTTTGGAAAAATGGCTCATTTTTAGACAGTAGTGACTGCTTTTGATTGTACTTTTCGTCTGTTGATAGTGGATAATAGTCTTTCTTTTTTGGGGTGGCCATTTTGAAGAGGCATATTAATTGTAAACATTATTTGAGTGGCACAGTATACTGTCTTTCAGCAGGTGATTAGAAAGGAGGTTACAGTATGTGTATTTGGAAATTGCCTATCTCTATATGTACGGTAGTACCATCACTTTGGACACCCTTAGTGTCAAAATCTGAGAGTTTGATGGAAAAATATTATAGACGTAAAGCATGGCAACCACACCGGCTGTTAATCAGCTAATTATAGTGTATATGCTTTATATATATATATATATATATTTATGTATATGTAATATACATATGTACTAGAACACTAGTCATCTCATGATTTTACTTTATAACTTTCTGATGGTGACTCTTGCAACTGAAAGTAGACATTTAAGTATCTTGTAGAAAACTCCGGTTTAGAGGGGTATTGAGTTATATTTGACAATTTAAATCATCCTGAACTCAAAAACAAACACTTATAGTTGTGAAAATTTGTCAACCCTTTTTTCAAATGTCTGTCTTTCCTATAAAGAGATAATTCAGCACTAGTCTCCAAAAAAGATTTCATTCAGAAATTCCTTTCTGGTCAGATTGGACTAGCAGAGTTGCTATTTTTCTTAGTGAAAGCAGACAAGAACAACAATGATGGTTGTTGGTGCTGAGGCAGGAGGAGATACAAGAGGGGATGCTTTTGCCTCCCATGGCACTGACTGGCTTGCTTGCAGTGCAGCTGTCATTCCCAGCTCCCCATGTCTCTCATCTCAAGTTATCTTGCAAAGCTGTAATTTCTAGCCTGATAGGCCATGATTCTCTCATTTGTTTGTCCAAGAGTCTACAAAGTCTACTTGATATTTAGAATCACCCACTTTTTTCTGTGCTCTTGCTCTTCTTAGACCTCTACAAAACTTCCTTAAGAAAATTCTTTTCTTTCTTAAGAAAATTCATGATGTACGTGGCAAATTGACCAATTTCTTTGTTCAATAGAAAGGGGTTTCAAATATTGTCTCCACCACAACACCCTTTGTTGGGTTGGCAGTCACTTCCAGAAGCAGTTCAAGAGAACCTGGTTTTATAGCCCTGTGTGATTGGGAATGTGGCTACAGACTTTTTTTCCTTAATCATTTCTGCTGAACTTCTGCATAACATCTGAGATTAGCTCAGTTCGTTAGAGCACGGTGCTAATAAAACCAGTGTCATGGGTTTGATCCTGGTACGGGCCATTCACTTAAGAGTTGGACTTGATGATCCTTGTGCATCCCTTCCAACTCAGAATACTCTGCTGGTTCTGATATAAGATATCTATAGAAAAGCCTTTCTATTTCACATTTTGGAATAGGCTTTCTCCTGTTTCATCATGGTGAACTGCAAATGAGTTGTCTGCTTTGTGAGGTGAAGTATTATTCAGTATGAGGTAAGGATGGCAACCTGGCTGCAAAGCTAATTTTACTGTTTTCGTTTGCACACCTCCAAGTTTATAAATTTATAAAAGTTAGTTTGGCGTTCTTGTTATGCAGCAGTCTGGTGTATATTCGTCTAATATTTATTTCTATTGGGTTTATTTCAAGCATTGTTTCCTCTACAGTCAGTTGTGCCAAATGAAATGTTATCAATGTTCAGGGATAGACCAATTTTAGGGGATAGACCGATTTTAACAGCCTGCATTCAAAACTCAGAGAAAAATGCAAAATAAATCCAAAGTCCAACCAATTCTTTTTCTCCTTCAAGCAGCTTTCCTTTCTGCAGGGATATATACACCCTCGGAGCCAGCCAGCATGTGACCTATTTGCTGATAACATCCTTTATAACCTCTATTTTGTAGAATTTGGTGGACCTAAATGAGCCTTTGCTCTACTAGAAATTGCATCTGAACCAAGGGTTAGTTCATACTGGGAGACAAATCAGCTGGGAGTTTTTCTCTTCTTTAGTTGAGACAAGCAAAAACATCCTTTGTAAAAAAAACCTTCCTCAAGGAATATGATTTTTATTTCTGCAAGTACGCATGCAGACATTTCTGTAGACAGCACCTCTGAGAATCTTTGAGGACTGTTTGCTGAAATATCTTGCCAGTTGAAACCAGTATCTGTCACAGCTTTCTAACAGTACTTCAACCTTTTCATGCAAGGGGTTTATAGCAGGGACAGTGACTTCGTGTATTTGAATACTGATGACTATACAAAACACTAGCAAAATGCTGGGTTTTTTCCAAAGCCAAGACACAGGGAAATTTTTTCAGGCCAGCTAGTAAGCAAACATATGCAGTTTTGAGCATTAACTGAAGCACGAATTGTTCATGCAAATAGGGAACTAGAAGATGAGGGAGGGGGGCAGTAGTGCTTGTTTAATTAAAAAACTGTGCTCTCTTTGCTACCATTTTGTCCGCTCATCCATTGCCACTCTGAATGTTACACTTTTAATGAATTAACTGCTTGGATATGGCCTGTAATCTCCCTGAGCAATTATTTTAGCATCTGCCATGGCAGACTCAATTTGGCTAACAATTGCTATAACTCCATGTAGAATTAGTTCTGGTTCAACTAGTAAGTACTCATATATATGTGTGGTATAGCCACTTTGACTACAAGCAGGTCTCCAGTCATTTTGTTGGGCATGGCCTCAGGGATAATGTGCTTATGTAAAGTTGTCATGTATCAATCAGTTTATCTACCTATTTTCTGTGTCTGCTGGCAAACTGTGAATACTTTTTTATTTAAGTAATTTTAAATATGGGAGGAAAAAAATCACAGCTGAAGCTGAAATAGCACTATTTTGTCAGATTTCAAGAGGAGAAAACTTGTGAAATTTGCTCTGTCATTTGGTGCACAGGCTGGAAGTGCAAAGTTGTCTCCTGATCTTCCTGTTAATAGGTAACCTGTACAAATCAGATTAAACTGATGTAGAGTCAGAGCAGACTGCAGTTCTCTCTCCCTCCCTGCTTTTGGAAAGCATTGTTTCATGTCTCTATAAGTTTTCCTCCTCTGGATAGGATTTTTTTTTTCTCCCAAATAGTTTCAAGTACTGGTTCCCACATTTAGGGAGGAAAAAGCTGGTGATTTTGTAACCCAATATGTGCTACAGTGTCCTAGCTTACATTGCCTTTAATCCTCCATTAAGACTGATAGAATGCACTATGAATTGGGACATAGTTGTACCTTCCCCTTGCTGACCCTGCTGCTTTGCTGATAACCCTTAACAAAGCAGCAGATCTGGACAGTGGCTATAGGGAAGTTGTATGGTTACCTCAGCTGGATCCTTCCAGACTGCACGTGACAGAGCTCTCAGCTGAACAAAGTAAAATGAGAGCAGCTGACAGGAGGGGAATTTCTATAGCAGGTTAAACAGCAGAGCCACGAGTTATCTTGATAAGACACAGGAATCCTACCAAGAAGAGTTAGACATTTCCTTTATCACAGCACTGTTGTAACAGACTTGAAAGCACGCACATTTTCTTCAACAACAAAGTAATATGTACAGAGAAGTACAGCCCAACTATATAGCTAAGCTGTAGGTATTTTGGACAGGGCAGAACAGAACATTGGTTTATGGAAGAAGAAATACCTGAAAAAAACGTGTTATTTATGTATTTCAATTATTTTGCTTTTTATATTGAATCAAGAAGAGATATGGTTAGTTTGCAGTTAACACTTTGCATAATGAGGCATACTTTGTTAAGGCATGTAGTAAAAATGTGTTTGTGTGAACTTTCGTATAGTTTGGAATTTTTAATGCCAGTCATTTTACAATGTTTTTTAATGGTACTTCTTTTAGGATGTAGGGTCCAAGTGTGCAAGGGAAGAAGTGATCATGTCAGTCCTTTTAAAGACCAACAAAAGGAATTCATCTTACACTAGAACTAGAAAAGCCTTTCTGACAGAACAGTTTCTTCTTTGGTGTTGTCATGATGGAAAATGAGCCAGAAGGGATTATGAGGAGGTATTTTCCTATTTGTTAGAGAATTCTTTACACCCAAGTATCTGACGCAGTGTCCAGATGGAAGTGTCGAGAAAGAAGTGTTCAGGGAGAATTTGCTGATTAGATATTTAATTTAATTCAGGTTTGAGAATGTTCCTAAGTATAGTTTTGGTAAGTCTCTCATCCCCTGCCTCCACCAATTAGGATTTTTTTATTTGATTCCTTTAGCCTTGAGAGATCAGGGTTCCAGCTGTCTGCCAGAAACATTTGTATAATGAAGGAAGTATAAAATATTATACTAAATATAAAAATGAAAACTGTAGTCAGTCAGTTTCTTATCACCACTGCTCACACTTTCCTCTTGATCCAGTGCCTGGCTCATCTACTGATTTGGAATGCAGAGGTTTCTCTCCTGAAGGATATCAAGTGAATGTGAATCACATAGTCACCTTTCCACCTTTTTATAGACCTCTCCTATTTCTCAGTATAGGGATGGGTTGCTAGAAAGATAACCTCTTGAACTTTCTTTCCAGAAATTTACCACCTAATTGCCAGCCCTCTGCATTTATTAAATATCATGAATATATGGCTAACCACAGAACCTCATCAAGAGAATTCCTTTCCTTATTCAAAACTTTGCCAGACAGAAGCATCATCTGTACAATTTCCCCACTGCCTGTACATTAACTTCTCCTGAAAACTCTTTGAAGTATGTTTTCTTTCTGGCTATGACCACCTGGATAGGCCTATAGAGTGTATATGTGTGTGCATGTGCACACAGCTTCACACATACAGAATTGAGCTGTATTTAAGATAAAGGTCTACACTTTCCTTATTTTTTTCTTTTCTTCAAACATGTCTAAATGTAAGCCTGGGTATACCTCTGCTGTACTGGCTTCAGGAATTATAGAGAGTGAAGAATTATACCAAAATAATCTGCATGTTAGGAATTGCTACTACTTTGGACCAGGCAAAATACTGGCTGTCCTTGGGTGTAGCCTGTTTGCCAAACCAAACTTTCATCTTGGCACAAGTCAAACAGTGGAAATGTTGTTAAAAATGCCCAAAGTTAAGGAAGTTTGGTAAGGAACTGAAGTAAAATTTGTAAGACAGGAATTATCTGGTAATAGGATTTGCTGATAATGTACTCTTTTCTTCATGTTCACTTGGAGCTCAGGAAAGATTAGATATGATACATCTGGTACATGTAAACACTAACACCTTCATCTACTACATGTTAGTCTTCATTTTATGAGTAGCTATTTACTGGTACACACACAAAACTATCCAGATGTTAAAACAGATATACTCTTTCCATGTTTTGGAAAATTGAAATAGTAATTGATATTATTTTCTATAGTTATTTATCATAGAATTATAACGCTGTTCATTGGAAGGGATATCTTGGGGTCTTTAGTCCAGCCTCCTGCTCAAAGCAGGACTGTCACCAGCACTAGATCGGGTAAGCCATGGCTTTGTCTGGCTGAATTTTGGAAACCTCCAAGGATGGAGATTATGCAGCCTCTTACTTGAAACAGTGATCAAATGTATAAACACAAATTCACTTGTCACTCAGGAGCTCTCTTCAGCTGAAACCCTCAAGTTGGCTGGTCAGTTTGTTGCTGTTGCCACTTGCTGTCATGCACCATGTGGTACATTTATGCACTGCAATATTTATTTCCCTTAAAATATGCTTTTGGATTATCACCAGCTTTGGCAGTCTTTATATCCCACATGGTTCGGGATTTGTCTGTGTATTTCTTTCTGTTTAGACCAACTGCTGCATCACCCTTTGTTGATCCTTGTTATCCAAATTATCTCATCTTTCATAGGATTTCAAATAGCAATATTCTGCTTATGTGGGAGTAGGTATAAGCACCAGCTGGTGCTTTGTGCATTCATTTATTCTAATTTTCTTTGTAAATCTTCCCATCCAAAACCAAATTATGCCATTACATTAAGACTAATTACATTAGGAGCTGCTCAACATGTAATGTAAAATTAAATGTTATCTCATAGAGCTTGATATGCTGCACACCAGAAAAGAAGGGTGGAAGATATTAAATTATATCAAGTTTTACAGGGTGCAGATGAATCAGGAGAAGTAAACTCAGCCCCTCTTCTGAATGCCCAATGCAGAGTAAGCTTTGCTCATACAGATTGTCAGAATGTGATGACTCTGCTGTGGCTTGTGCATCCCAAGTGCACTAGGCTTTGAGTTTGGCTGCCTTTCAATTTATGCAAATATGTCCAACACCTTTTCTGACCAAAGTGATACTTCTAAAATAGAACTTTCATGTATCATCAAGGAACGAGCGCATCTCAAAGTAATATCTGCATTCTTGTGCTTTTCCCTTTCCGTTCTCACCTGCACAAACTATATTAACATTTTAATTGTCATTTTTTGGTATCTGAGCTAATGTCCTGGTAACATACCTTGTGCAAAGTGAATCTGAACTATTTTTTTCAGAGAACTTTGCCTCTCTGCAGGTCCTCTTGGGATATGACTGTATAAGCAAGGTACAAAGTGTACTGATGTTTGCCAAATCCGTACACATTTTGGATCTGAAACTAGCACCTCAGTATCTTTTTTATACGTATACTTCCAGTGACTGTCAGGGTAGCTTTCATGCTACCTGGCATATCACCTGGATGATTACGGACAGCCTGTTTTCTCTAGTCAAAGACTTCGGCTCCCCAGAAAAATAGATGTACACAAAAGAGCTTGTAGGCAGTTCAGAATTGAAGCTGATCAAAAATTATGTTCTTAGTCTTACCTAACATGAACTTCAGTGAATGCAAGCAGGCTATGTTTCCTTGACTTAGAATGGACTTAACTCTATGAGGCAAAATCTGAAACATTAAATTTAAAAATCTCCTTCTAAATGTACTGTAAATTATTCTAGAAAAACTAAAACCATTATCTGTTTTGACTTCTTCCTAACAAATTTTAATTGCTTTTAAAAAGCTCCTTTTTAATTCAATCTTTATCCTAAAAAAAAAAAAAAAAACATTCTCCAAATGAAAAAATTCGACAAATGTTTCCAAAAATAAAACAAATAGCTAAATAAACATCACTCTGGTCTCAATCCATGGTTAACGGATCTGCTGCTCTAGCTTTTTACAGGAACCTCACCCAGCAATTTCTGCATCAAAGTCATAACTTCAAGCTGAACTCATAATAGCCTTTGCATGCCAATCCACTTTAAAGGTTGCAGATAGGACACCTAGGTATGGTCTTTGACTTCATTATGAGTATTAAAGACCTCTTTGACAGATCTGTTGCCTGAAGCCTAATGCTGATGAATTGTTTGTAATTGTATTCTTAATCTCCGAACTACAGAGAAAGAAGCAGTACTGAGACCTTTCAAATGATGACCTTTGAGCTGATGAAATACCCCATTGAGGTGCATTTCTTTGGCTCTGTCCTGTGTCCCTTACACTGCACCTGGGCTCTTACACAGCATGTGTAATGGCTGTCCTGGTTGCTGTGAGGAGAAGCAGGATTTGTAGCTTGGTTTGACCTTAGATACCAGGTGTTGACCTCCAACATTACCCTGAGCCAGGGGAGAAGAACAGATTCTGTACCACCATTATCTATCCGTTGGAGCACAGGAGCATCATAGTTTTGTCTAGACTGCACATACATTTTCATTATAAGGACAAAGGAGGGGAGGGAATCTTTTCCTTTACAAGAAACAGAACTCAAGTGGTAAGTGGGTAAGGAAAGTCCACAAGCTGGCTTTGCATTAGGCTGCTCCTCTGTAGCAAGGGACTTTGTTACACATCTGCAATCTATAGGGAGGGGGTGAGGGAGGTAAAAAGAAGAAAAAAGCTTTATTTGAAAAGTTTGATGCTGGCAATAGCTTTCAAATGTCCAGGTAATGTTTTGGAGAACTAACCTGCCTTCTGAGAAAAGCTACCTTATCGAAGTGAAAAAAAAACATATTATTGTTTCTTCACCTCAGATGACCTTTGGAAAAGAAATGTTTTGAAACCCTTAGAGCACAGACATGGGAAAAATGTGTGTGTTTGTGTATGTTTGCTTAGCTTGTTAGGCTTGGTCTTCAATATACAAGAGAATGTATCCACCAAATATTTTTCTTCTTCTTTCCTTTTTTCCTTGCTTATCCTTCCCAAGTTTTCACTACCATATTCCCACTCAAAGGGAGTTCTAAGCCAAAATCAGCCTATGAGGCTTTTTCTTTTTTTTTTTTTTTTTCCATGAATCAGCACCTGAAACCAGGTCAACCTTCATGCAGATGGCTGTTTCCTTGTAAATCATGGGACTTTTAGCCTCTACCTCTTGGCATTAGTCTAAGAAGATGGAGGGAGACAGATTGTTCCAGATGACAAAATAGGCCCAAACAGACAGAAAGAGAGGAAAACCTGTTAAAGACAAATGCAGAAAATGTGCTCCCCCATCAGACTTTGATGGTTTTAAAATCCTGAACTGGATCCTCCAGGGAAAGGGAAGTTATTTAATCCCATTCAGTTTATTAGGTAGGCAATCATTTGCTCCCACATGGCTCATTTGCCATGTTTCAAGCAAGAACAGAGGTCTGCCCAGAGATACCTAAGCAGGAGACAAGAAAGGCATGTCAGTCTGTAGAAGCCACAGTACCCAAAGGGGTGATGTAGTCCCAGCCCTGCAAACTGGTCTCCCCATTACACCTGAGCCAAGGTGTTGCTTGAGATTTTGATGCATAGGTTCCATCTGATTCTCAGTCAGCAGCCAGAACATATACTTGTTATCCCTGTCTTTTTTGTATATGCAACACTGTTTGGACTGGATGCCTTGAGCCAGTTACCCACACCATAGTTCAGACTACTGTGCTCTGTGGAAGGATGGGGAGGAAGCTTTATCTTTTTGCATAATAGCCTAATGGGCAAACTCTTACTCAGAAAGGGGAAGGGTCCCTCAGCATGAGCATGAGAATCATGTCCTCAAGGAAGATTGAAACTAAATCAGTGGACATCTGTGGTCACTTGAAATGTTCCACAGTGTATGTTTTTTGTGAGCAATTTGGTTTCAGTGGCCCTGTTCACTGCTACAAATTCCTTGGGTTTGGGGGGGATCTCTCTCTAGGGCATGTTTGTGTTGCTGTGCAGGCATGTGAAACAAGCTGAAGCTGGTTCAGTAGAGTATGCTGGCTGCTGCTCAGGAGTGTGCTGTGGCTCTCGGTGCACAGGCAGTTTCTGATGACCTGCCACTGCATGCTGACATTTGTGGTTGTTATTGTCATTCTCACCAGGAAGTGACAGATTTTTATGTAAGGTGCCAGGTCATTAAGTAACTCTGCCTTGGTTCAGTACCTTCATTTGTATGCTGTAGTGGTTGGATATTGTTACAGGGAAAAGGTTTCTTATGAATTAATGACATTGAAAAAGAACCTTATAAAGGAACTGTAATACACTGTATGTTTTCTCTTTCTTTTTAAGTCTGTGTCCTGCTGATCCTTTAACACTTTGGGTTTTTCTCAAGCTATATAGTTTATATAGGTCTATAGTAGTTTATATAACTGTGTAGTTTCCATAGAACTATAAACTTGAAATGGTCATATCTGCACATAATTACTCTATTTAAATAGTCAAAATAATTACAAGGCTTCTCTTCACGAATCATGTCTTTCCATATAAGAATTTTGGCTGTAGAAATCAAAAGGTAGTAACAGAAGTTATTCTGCTTCTTTTTCGGGAATATCAATGATATTTTTTAAGAGTTTGTGTAAAAGGAAAAGCCTGCCATTTTTAAAACACATATCAGGCTCTGGGTTAATCAAACTGGGCACTTCTTGCATCTGGTTGCTGATGAGAGAGTAGCAACAGTTTTGAGCAAGTTCAGACTGAGGAAGAGTGTTTGGAGATGAAACAGGAGGTGTCTTGGAATTTTTAGTCTGATGTGGAAAAAGCTAACCTTAAGGAAGGTTTTAATGAGGGCAAACATCCAGCTCTGCAATTGGTAGTACTAGTGTAACATTTCATCTTGTGCTAATGGCCTCTTTGGGTAGAGGCATTGTCACTGCTCCTTTTCATTCAATGGTAACCTCAATTTACACCCTAGCTAACCTGCAGCTTCTCAGAATGTGCAAGTAAACGGTGCTTGTTTGCTGATAAATGTCAGGGAAAAGACAGTCACTGCGTCCAGCCTCTAACAAAGGTTATGGCAAAATGTTCTAAAAAAAGGAAAGAAGTTTTTTCATTTAAAATAGTACTGGTTTTGCCACATAAGTGAGTGGAATACTGACACGATACAAACTGTAAGTAAAGTTTATCTGAGCAATTCCTGATTGAAATGGTGTAGGTGTGTCTAATGTTTACTTGCCTATTTTTTCCCTTCTTGAAAATTTGCAATATTCAAAGGAAAATAATAAGTTTTTCAGCTTTTTGTTGGATTAGAGAGTAGGTCCTGTTTGTATCTCATACACTTTTATTCACAGTTGAGTGAAATTTTTCATGTTAAACTTTTTTTCAGTATTAATTCAGACTTAAAGCTTTAAAACTTTTCATGTGTATAAATGAGTATAGCTTTTGTAGTACACATATGATGTATTTAGTCATAACCTGTTGCTTCAAATAAAAGCAATATTTAAGATGTTTCATGGGTCTTCATGTCCATCAAGCTCATGGTTGAAATGATTTCCTCTCAAGGTCATGAAGATCTTGTATTTAGTATTTATAATATTTGTATTCAAGTCTTAGTTAACACTATGTTAAATGCTTAAAGAGAAGATCCTTTCATGTGGGCGTCTTCACTGCCATTGCTGTCCTTTGCTGGAGCTCTGCAGATGTATTTCATGTTCATGAGCATCTGAAACATGTCTGAGTTTTGCTTTTTTTTCTACCAAGTAGGAAAAGATTTGATCCTTTTGCTTGGATTAAATCTGTTAGTTCATTTCCCTTGAGCTGCTCTTTCAAATGCGGAAGCGTAACGTTTAATTTCAGGTAAAAACTTTTTTAAGCAGAACAGATTTTGCAATTCATAAAATAGTTTTTGTTAAACATATGTTTTGTAAAAATATTTCTGGCATGATGGAACTGCTGGTCTGTTACTAAAATGTGGTATTTTGGAAACAGTGACATTTCCACATGGTCTCTTACATAGGCTCTGTATTTGTAATCTGTTGCTGCTTTTATAAATGGTATGCCTGGCACAGGAGGGTGAGTTCACACATCCTTTTCTGTTCATGCACACTGGCCTGTGAACTATAAATGGAGCAAAAGGATGAACTTCAATGGGCACTTGCCACTTTGCAAGATAAATAAGTGTTGATGAGTTAGAACTTTATTGATGTGCCTGAAGTAGTTTAAATAAAGACTGTATGACGTATTTTTTTCTTGCTATTTTTAGAAGTCCAGCTCCAGTGAGACCTGAAACTACACCATCAACTGGCCCTACAGAAAAGCAGGAGGTTAAAGCTCCTCGTGTGAGGAAGTTAACGAGGCAGTACAGTTTGTGAGTAACTATCTTTGTGGTTTTGCCTACTACAGCTGAAAATGAAAGGGGATGCTAATTATTGCTCTAGCTATGGCTTCTGAAAGGCATGAGTGCAATTACATGATAATGATCTTATACCAATACCATTCCTTTCATCACTGAGAATCTTCAAGCTTTTAATACAAAATGACTTTGCTTTCCATTCACCTTTGCAGGCCGTTCACCTTTTCCTGAGCTTATAGGTTAGGAATTAAAAGCCTTTTTACCACATGAAATGTCAAAGACCTGGTGTGAGCTGGAGCAAGCTGCTCTGTCGGCTTCATTACAACCCCATTTGCAAAATAAGGAAAACAATCCTCAATTGTTGAGTGAACAAGCAGTGCTGTCAGCCGTTCCCTCTCAGAAAGTGCACCCTCTCTCTCTGTGATTTGTCACTTGCAGAAATTGCTGAGCCTGCTACAGCTACAGTCAGCAAAGCTAAGTCTCTTAGTCCTGGCAAGAGTGATCTATAGGGCTTTGGCTTCCCATTTAGACATAGTTCATCCAATTTGAGAGTCTCTAGAGATGTGAGGTACTGAACAGAAGTGGAAATCATTTTGTTGAATTGTCCTTCTGTGTAAAGACAGACAAGGCCACCAGAAATTAGGGGGGAAAGGGGATAATGTCAGCATAAACTTATTAGTACAAGAATACCAATGCCACAATAAAGAAGAAATATGTATGCTTTCTATACGGAAGGGCAACTGTTAGTCCCTCCAGCAATTTAACATTCTAATGTCAGTAGATATATAGCAACGTTAGCAAAAGTTTTCATTCTGTCCAGAAGGATTCTAACAAATATTTATATGTAGGTTTTTTCTGTCCCACTGTTAAGAACACTGGCTTTTTAACGATTTGCATCGCCAAAACTGAAAAATTATTTAGGAGAAGAAACGGAAGAATTAATCAAACTGAAACTAGGAGGATAATGAGCTATTAACCAAATTGATGTTTGTCCAGGAGACTGACTGACATGTAGGAACACACAATGAATTTTTTATGAGTTTTTAAGGAACCAGTTTTAAACATGTCTTGCTCCCATGCAGATTTTCAGTTGTCCAGTGTTAGATATGAGGAACAGCACATAAATACATCTAGCCACAGGTATCACCTAGACTGTGGCCATGTGTAGGGCAGAAGACTCCCTAGTTAAAAATTCAGGCTATGTTTTTTTCTTTTTGTAGACCCAAATTCTATTCAATTTAAATTATCTTGTGTCTGCAATGCAAATACGGGAAATGCAAAGAAATAGCAAAGGAGTACTGTGAAAGTAGTACAGTGAAGGCCAATTCTCAGTTTTACAGTAATGTGCTAATAGCTTGATGACTGACGAGTTGACCCTAACCCTTAATTTACCGCTTGCTTGTATACACCAGAGCAGCTTTACCCAGGAAGGATGGGGAGTGTGCCAGTGTATTCCTGCTGAGAGTGGGGAGCAAGGACTGAGGAAATGTCAGCTACATGTTTCTGAAAGAGAGATTAACTAGGTCAACAGCCCAACTCTGGGCTTGTTACATTAATAAAATGTCTATTCAACAGGTCCAAAAGATTTTGCATTTTCTTTCCATTATAAAGCCTGTGTACTGTGCATACTCTGGTGCTGAATTCTATCCTTACCCAGAAGAAATAAAAAATGAGGCTTGGAAAAGATAACATTAATCATCAAAACTTTATATCATAATAAAAAACATTACTAAATAACCCACCATGAGGTTGTGTAACCTGTATGTCATGCAGTTTTGAAGTTTTTTGTTTTGTCCAGGCATGCTGCCTTCAAGTAGCACTAAATCAAATACAGTTTAGTTCTGGAATTGTTTGTCAAGCTGGTATAGCAGGCTTCTGTGCACTGTGACTACCTAATTGGTAGTTAAAATTGGTGCTGTTTTATGAGCAGAAGTAATTTTTCTCATTATTTCTTTCCATGCATTAAACTGTCAAGATGCAGTCTTTTCACACATCATCCCAAGTTATAAGGCTCCTGTAGACCAAATTATGACTCTGTTTACCTCAATGCAATTGCAATTAACAATTGGACACATCCTGACTCGGGGCTGACTGATCCCAGTGATTTGTAGTCAATGAGGCTCTGCAAAAGTAAATGAGGCTATAACATTCTTTACTGGCTTTCATTTAGTACTGACAGTAGGTGACATGGAAAGAGTTCAACTTGATGGCCTGAAGCCCAGGGGAAGCAGGCAACCTCATCTTAAATAAAATGTTTTCTCTGTAAATGGACTAAATGGGACAGGAAAAAAGAAACCCTCACAAGAATGTTTCTGAAGAGATCCTTTTTGGAGTCAATCAAAGTCCTTTAAAAACAGTTTGAAAATAGTAACACAGACTAGCTGCATAATGAGTGTCAAAGCTAGTGTTGTCTGAAGCCAGTGAAGCAGTCCCATGGATGGATCTCACCAGATCTTTCTGATCAATGCTGCCAGCCTCCATAGAAGAGAATAAACACTGAAATGGAGTAATATTTAATCAGTTCATTTATGCATATATACATCATCCATAGAAACGCTATTTGCACATAATAACCATAAGATTTCATTTACAGATGAGAGGTACCTAGCCAATCGATTTTTGAGGAATCTTTAAAGCTTAAAAAAAAATCTGATTTACTTAAAAAGGTAGCTGCATTACAGATGGAAGAGTAAATGGAACTTTGCTTCAAAGCATTACAGCAGACGTACAGGTTACCAGTGCCTCTTCCGACACAAGCACGGTCAAAGTTCAGTGACATTTTCTAATGAGAAGATCTGTCTGCTTTTATCAACTGCAGTGATGAAGACGACCTTCCTCCAGCACTGGCAGCAGCAGCAGCAGCATCAACACCTGTATCTTCAGCATCTCCTGGGTCACAGAAAACATGTACACCACAGACGTCAGAAGGACAAACACAGGTTTCGCCTGGTGGCAAGGTAATATGCAAAGAGATGAACTTATGTCAGCTGGGAGAGTGTTCAGGAAAGGTAGGAGGGAGTTGTGGTAACAGGTTTTCCTTAGATGGAATAATTCTACATTTAGGAGTAGTTTTAAATGCAGAGTTGTAGTAATATGTTTATCTTGTTGTGTAAGGAAATATTTAGAGCCTGCTCCAAGACTCCACAGTAGCGGGCAGTGGATCACGATTAATTACTTTGATTTAAAAGTTTCATAATTTTGTTGTCTATCTTTGCTGAGTAGCTGTACCTAAAAAACATAGTGAAATTTGAAATGCATTTGGCAATCTGTGCTTTAAGGAATTAAAACAAAAAAACAAAACCCAACAACAAAAAACAACCAACAAAATTACATTTTTTTTTCTTTTTCAATGCTGGGTTTCTTTTTTGCCTTTAGAGTTCCACAGATGCTGGAAGTACATTTGCTTTGGAGCCAGGTGACCTCCTGATGGATTTCACAGAGGCCACACCAATGGTAAATAGTTTTGGTTTGCAACCAGGCCAATGTAAAAGTTTTCAGTAATTTCTCTGCAGCTAAAATGAATGGGATACTATGCAGTGTGTTAGATAGTGCACAGGAATAAAATAAGTTTCCTTGATATTCATTGATCCTGAGCCTCCATCAAACTCAGCTCAGTATCTCTGAAAATCAGTCCACATCAACAAGTATTATGGCTGATTTTCTGAATTTGTTTCTTTATTGTTGGATAACTTCTTGTTTCTTTCTCCTGTCTGGTTATCTTTACACCTTACTGCACTGGTTTCACAACCTACTTTGTCCCTTTAATGCAGATTCCTAATGTGATCATAGATTTGCTTTTGGGAGTTCTCTGAAAAGTAATTTCTTCTCCCCACAGTTTTGTTTAGACCATACCCAATAGCCAATCCAAAGACATGTACCTGCACTTTCATGTTTCATTAGCAGAATGCTCTTGTGTCACTTTAGACAAAAAAGTATGTACCATGTTGATTATTAACTCCTTTTCTTAGAGGTACAAGATTTGTATTTTTGCTTAAAAGCCAGGGAGAGATACCGGTCCCACTGAAGTGAAAACACCTCTTGACTTCAATGATCTCATGCTTTCACCTCAGATTCTCAGATTACTGGAATAATCATGATATGATCCTTAACTTCCTCCAAGTCATCCTGTATTGCAAATAACTAATGCTGTCCAAAGCTTTTTTGCTGTCTTCTAGAAACCATGGTTAAAACATATAAAAAGCATAACAAGGACAGCATTACATTTTTTGGCATAAATATTTTTGTATTAAGGTACTTCTGTCCTGGGCATTGCTTTCACTACATGGTTAGGTCCTAGTTTACAGTATTGGAAAGGTGCTGTGGGGTTGTGCCTTTTGCTTCAGAGACAGTGTTGTACTTGCCTGTAAATTACTGTTACCATTTGATGAGAGCTGTAGCTTCTTCTGCAAGTTTGATGAAGTGACAGCTTATCCCTCCTAGGCCTCTCCCTGCTTGCAAAAGGGAATGTGAACATTCAGCTGGCCAATGTCTTACTGGCTTCAGAACCATGTCGAGGTGATAGTGGGTGTACTATGCCTAGAGACTTGCTACTGTAGATGGGAAGACAGGTTTGATGCAGGGGACTGTACAGGAGCTGGGGAGCAGCAGAGACTGTCAATGGTAAACTGCAGTTTGGGAATGGACACCACTCTAGGATAGAGACACCTGCAGAACTGTTCTCTCTTACACAATTTTGAGCCTGTGGAATTGTTTCTTGACAAAGTCCTCAAGGGCTTTTGATGGTCCCTCTCTAACATCATTGGGTTCAATAAGGATGTTCTTCATCTTCCACCACAGGAAGTGGGTGCTATTGGCACCCACGCTGTTCCTGCTGACCCACTTCTTATCTTTGCCCTTCAACTGGTCAGTCAACTGAATGGTCTTTGTATCCCAAGACTTTAATGCTACAGATCTTGAATCTCTGAATTGCAGCAAACTGAAATGTAAGGGGCCCTTTACCCCCTAGCACCTAGGGGAGGGAAAACTGTTCCGGCTCCAGCAACTACAAGAGCACAGTGCTTACTTCTCTTGTGTCACTTCTCCTACATCCACCATATAGGAAGGACCTGCTTTTGCACCTGAAAATACAATCACAGACTGAGGACCGTCTTCAGAAATGAAAGGATTTACCTGGAACCTCCTTGAAGTGCTGAGTGATGAAACTGTCCCATTCAAGAAAGTGTCAGAAAGAGATGTATTTAAACTGAACACCACAACCCCTCCCCATGGCCCCAATCCCCCTGGCTAAATTTCTGTGAGAAGGGAACATAAAAAAGGAGCAAAGTATATACAGAAAGAAGTGCAGCATTCTGCAGTCTTGGCTTGGGTTGAAAAGACACAGGCAGACTGAAACCAAAACTACCTGAAAGGAGGTTGTAGTAAGGTAGATATTGGTCTCTTCCCAAGTAAGAAGCGACAGGACAAGAATAAATGGCCTCAAATTGCTCCAGGGGAGGTTTAGATTGCATATTAGTAACAATTTATTCACCAAAAGGGTTAGCAAGCATTGGCACAAGCTGTCCAGGGAAGTGGTTGAGTCGACAGCCCTGGAGGTATTTAAAAGACTTATAGATGTGGCAATGAGGGACGTATTTTAAGGGGGGACTTGGCAGTGCTGAGTTAGTGGATGGACTCAATGATCTGAAGGGCCTTTTCCAATGTAAGCGATTCCATGATTCTGTCTAGGTTGGATTGTCCTTCTCTATGTTAGTAACATGTTTGTGGCTAAATTGTAATTATCCTTTGGATTTTACAAATAGATTTCTTTTTCTAAAAAACACACCATATATTATTGTATTAATTGGAATTTTAAAAAATGAGTCATGGAGACTTTAGCAACTGGCCTGGTCTAAATAACATTTCCATTTAAGAGAAGTAAGCTTTACACACTTTTTCCTTTTATAGCTGAGGATACAGGCTTTTTGCCCTAAATATTTTACCCAGTTATGCTTTCCCCTTCCGCAGCCCACCTTCCACTGACATAATTTATCATGCTGTATGCTCAGAAACTAACCTTCCACTGACTTGCTTGGTTTTAATATTTAGAAGAGCAGGTACTGCCCAGCATCAATCAACCCTTTTTGTTTTGTTTAACATCTATAAAGGTCAGCTTGTTCTCTACAGAGCAGTTATTGTTTACAGACCTTTCTCTGCAGTTTCACTGGCTACCGACTGCTCTCAGTTGAGGTTTGCATGAAAAGTTTACTCTTCAGGGGGAGAGGCTTCAAACAAAAGCTAGCTAAGGGGAAATACCAGCCTGATTATTTAATAATTTTGTTGTGATAGCATGTGCAGTCTGTCATTTGAGAGTCAAAATCATGTACAGCTTAGCATCGTGTTACTGTCAAGCCTCTGGTAGTGTGCTAGTTTTGCTGTGACCTGGCCTTGGGAAGTTGTTTGCTAATTGCACCCGTTTGTTTCACATTCAGTGACAGGTACAGTATCTAAAGGGGTCATTCATGCTGCCTTATTTTGGGTATTTACCTGAGGTGATAAGAGATGGAAGTTCAGGTTCCTGGGGTTTCTTGCAGAGAAAGACTAAGACACCCAAATTGGTCATCTAAAATTAGCTTTTTTATTTTGGTCATGATATATGCTGCCAAACTTCCCCAGTTCACTGGAGAGCTGTTAATTTGAAGGCGTTTCAGACATCCTCCCTTCTTTTATGTAGCCTTACTCGTAGAGAGAGATTAATAGTCACTGACTCAACTGCATGATCTTCGTTGTTCAGTGTCTAACCATTGATGCTTCTTGATGGCCTTGGGTTTTATCCATGTTTTGCTGCTGTTGCCAGCGAAACAGTGGAAGCTCTAATACATGCTGAGAGTTACACTTAGAAGTGGAGCTCACAAAACCAAATTGACTTATAAAAATGTAAAGATTACTGAACTGATTGGATTAATAGAAATCATCCAGACTGCCATGCAGGGATGAGAGCAGTCAAATCTGTCTGCTCAGTCAGCCTGGAGGAGCTGCAGTGATATATACAAGTCAGGGGAGCTCTAATGATCACTTAGTCATCAATACTTAGACTGCTAGTAAGAGTGGGGCAATTATGAGGCAGACTGATTTCAGGAAATCATTTTGCAGGAGAAATAATGTACATTTACAAATGCAGATTGCCTAGAGGGAAAGGTATCCTTTTGTGCTCTGCACTCCTCAAACTGTGTGGTTTATGCACACTTCTATTCATTTTTCAAGTAGATCCTGCAATTAATTGACTACAACACATTACTTGTTGTCCTTAAAATCATTATAACATGGGCAGAAGAAAAACCCTATCTTTTCATACCACTCTGTTGTGACTTTTTGCACCATATGCCTTTAGCTGGTATGTAAACAAGATTTGATCCCTCCTGTTTTTGTGTTTCAGAAAAAAAATGGATTAAAAAATGCAGCATTATATATGAAGAATTATATTATCACATTACGAGCATCCTTATTGAGGCACATTAGAATAAGTTTTGTCAGTGTAGTAGGCTCTTTCTTCCACCTATCTCTCTCTCCTTCCGCACTCCCTCCCTGTGTTTCTAGCTTTTATGGAACTGGAAATCAAAGCTTGAGCTTCAAGCTATTCTGTTGCAGCTTACAATCGGTGTGATTTCTGACAAGGGTATGAATGCAGAGCCCTCTTGTTTAATTACAGAAAGCTCAGTCCTAAGACCCTGAACGATTGTAACAGCTGCTACATTGTGCTGACAAATACCTTCTCAGCCAAGAGAGAAAGCTGGTGTGTGCAAGCTTTGCCTTCACCTAATGGAGTAGGACAAAAGAAATAGGAATGAAGAGTTTTATATATGACATGGAGCTAATTCTAAACTTGGACTAAAATTTGTAATACAAGATGGACAGACTAGGACTAAATCATGATCACATCTGAAGAGTTATCAGAGAACACTGATTTAGAGCCGGATATATACTTTCAAACTGTAGATGTTACTTCATGCTGTATCAAATGAATAATTTTCTAGTGCTTCACCTGCCATCTATTGGTGGAAAACAGAAAGTAGAAAATTATTTACCTATTAAAATCTTGAGATACAACATTTAATAGGTATAAATTACCAATACGATAATTTAAAAATGAAAAACAGATATTCTTCAGTGTAATACAAGATTTCTTTTATTTAGGTTGAGTTGGAAACAAATACTTCTATTTCAGTAATAGCATTACTAGTGAATGCAATCCTGCTAATTCAAAGCAATCTCACTGAGTCTGAAAGAGTATAGAATTTGATGCATTAGCATCTGCCATTTTGGAAATAAAGTGAAGGCAATCAGGTCAGTCATCTCAGGGGCAAATTGTGAGAAGTTTTTGTATCTTGAGGTGATAAAACATCCTTGCAAACTCTCAGTAGATACTTACAGTGAGCAAGGGATAGTGATAAGGGCAGAATGAGTAAAGAATCTTTTCATTCCACTCCCCTTTAACGTTTATTATATTAACAAAGAATTCATTTGATTTTTAGTTGCTACATTTTTATGGCAGTTTTGCAAGGTTGCAATAAGCTAAATATGGAATGGGAAATGAGATCAGTATTTCTTGCCTTCCTTTTGAAGATCTTTCACTTACTGTGCAAAGCAATTTTTTCAGTGGCAGACAAGCAAACATATCAAACTCTAATACCCACGTAACGAGTCCTTTTGGTGTTGAATTCTAAACCAAAGTGGCTATAATGTAATTCAAGACTGGTATTTCATAAGAATATTAGCATGTATCTACCATCTAACTGGCTGAAAGTATAGATCAAATATCTCTTCGTGCCCCCAAGGTCTTTAAAACATCTCTGTCAGAGACAAATTTATAAATGCTTTGTTTATGGTGAACTGCATACAGAAAAAAATAGATCTTCTCAAAAAACTCATGAAGACTGGGTGATGTATTTCAGAATTAGAAGCTTTCTACTTTGACATCTTCATAACAAAAAAAAAAAAAATATTTCTTTGTATGAGATGAATATGACTTGGATTCAAAGAAGAATGTTAAAAATGCTATTTTCCAAGTCAGATTCTCAATTAACAGTATTTGCACACTCAAACTTACATGCAATGGACATTTATGAGCAAAAGAATTTGCACAAAGCAGCAGTTTGTCTATTACACATATAAATAAGAAGCAAAAGCAGTAAGCAACATGTCAAATGCACACTTATTCCCCATTTCAAGTTCATGCCCTTTAACTCCACTAAGAAAAAGCAAAGTACAGCAATTGCTAAAGCAAAGAACTTCAATACAAAAAACTTACAGCAACAGGCCATAAATCTAGTTCCACGTCAACTCAAGGAGTATTCTAAATTTACTCATATTGCAGAGGACCATTTTTTTCTGCTTCCAGAAAAGGGCATCCGCTGGATGAGAACACAATGTGAAGGGGTGCACTGTAACGCCTGGTCAAATTGAGCACAAGTCTCAATTTGACTGGGGATTTGCAGAAAGTGCTCAGTGGTCCATGCAGTGCAAGGCTCCTGGGAACACACAGCCTCTTTCCAGCAAATGCAGATTACCTGAACAGCAGTTAGGTTATATAAAGCATGTTAGCAACTAGAGGTGGAACTTAGCACATTTAAAAGCAATCATGGGATTTGGGCAACCAAAATAATGGGTGAATATATAAAGCATTATAAATTGGACTTGCAACTAATATGTAGCTCTGCATGTTTGAGTACAGGACTTTATTGGTGGATCCCAGTCTCAGAAGCAGTCTGTTGAATTACTAACATGAAAGATAACTGAGTGTCAGGCTCAGAGACTGCCTTTTGAATCTTAATTTAAAATTTACTAAAAAGTGTAAAGCTCTTTGACTGCTAGTTTGTTATTTGGGGATTCACTCTCATTCATCTATTACAGAAGCAGTCAGTGAAGGAACAAAATGAGAGAATGCTAAAAGATGAACTGTAAACATCTAGATTTACTTTTTTGATTTTTCCTCTGGTTTAAGTGATTTAAATTCATTGGCTCAATATGTTTTTCCCCATTATCTGTATTCTGAGCAGAACAACTCAATGCACTCTGAAGATGTATGACAGATGATTCAACACTTCTCTATTTCTTTAACTAATTGAAAATGAATTCTCAAAAAAAAATAAAAAGATCCACCAAGTGAAATCCATTGCTGACTTTGTACCTGTGGACACTGTGATAAATTGAATATGATGTGTACATTAGCAAGAAGAGGTACCAAAAAGAGGGGAAGGTGTTAAGTGGAAAAAGGTTCAGACATGTATCAACTAATTCACTGCTTTTAAATAATCAACAGTCCACTGGCCAACATTTTCTAAAACTTGAGATGAAGGTAGCGTGCAATGTCAGAAGATAGTTTGGATCAAGAGGGCATAAGCTTTTCCCTGGAAAGGTGATAAATTCTGCCACATGCAATTATTTTTGTCACTTTCTGTACTTTTTAATATGGTGTCCTAACCATCCTCTGACATTCTGTGTGCCTGCTTCATGTTTGTAGAAATTATAAAATAGGCAAATGCCTATCCATAAATCTGGTTTCTGCCAGATCATGCAAGCAGAGCTGGTCCTGGAGCTTAAAACTTTGGCTGGACTCCATAGCAGGCCTGCCACATGGTGTGACCTCATTTAAGAAGACATTTACACCAGGGGACTGGAGGATTTTCTACCACCTGCAGGGAGATAGAATCAGAAAAAATCTCCGTAACTATTGTCTGTGAGATTGTTGCACAGTGGTGGGATGTTTGCTGTGCCTGTACGATGAGAGTTCAATGCTCACTTACAGACTTGCCTATGAAGCTGGAGGACTGAGGTTGTGATTCACAGCTGCGCACATAAGTCTTTCTGTAGATGGGTGCTGGATGTTTTAATCTATCCCAGCTTCCTTCATGGGATAGCTCCTGTGGCAGGAGCTGGATCAGTGATCCAGCTGAACACTAACAAACAAAATTTCTTAGCTTTAGGTCAAATCATCTATGAAACTTTAACAGAAGGTTCTCCTGAGGACTGTGGGAGTGATAAAGTACATTTGCAAGCAGTGTAGTTTCTGGAGTAGTACTCCAAAGGGAAGTACTGTGGCTGTTGAAGTTACTTTAAAATAAATGTTGATCAGTTTATGGGAGGGAGTCTAGGATGAGCTTAACTGCAGTAACAGTGACTTGAGGCCAGCTGATGGGCAAGGTCCTAAGGAGTCTACTCCCTGATGATGAAGAGCATCTGAAACTGCCAAGCACCACAGACAGGGCAGTACAAGACTGCCTGTGTGCTTCTCTTTTTGTGCAATTAGTGCACTAATAATTTTTAGTCCAAAGCTTTTTTAAGGGCCTCTGAAGTGATATAGATTACCACCACTTAAGCAGTGTTTAGGAAAGTCAGAAAACTTGAGGGTCATGAACATTATTGTAGCTTAAAAAGGAAAAAAAAAAAGAAAAAGAAGAAGGAAACACTACCTGTGATCCCTTTCTCCCTCCTCCACATAAAAAACGTGATCATTCCATGGCAGTAGCAGCTTTCTCTTTTGCTTGAAATCAACATCAGAGTAAGTGAAAGGGATCAAATAAAAGCAAACATATTTTAAACTCACTGGCATCTACATCCTACAGCAAGCTGAGAAGGCAAATTTTTAGCAAATCTTTTATAACCTGTGTATTGTTGTAAATCAGGTCTGATATGTTCAATCATACTTTTGCTCAGTATCTTTTTTATTTCAGATTATTGCTTTACTTTTTAAGTGAATGTATTTCATGTTCATGTCCTGAGCAGCAGTAAGCAGGTGTGACATCTGCCTAAGAAGAATAGAAGTGAACAATAGGTAGACAGGGCTTTTCAGATGCAGAACATCAACTTTTTGTACTGACTGAGTCTCCTTTTCCACTCTACAGTAATCTGTGTGATAGAAAAATGTTCAGCTTCTGGGTAAAGTCTATTTGAAACTAGGTATATCTTTTTATGTTTGCTCTCAATGAGACAAGTATAGTGATGAAGCTATTATGTCTCAAAGTCTTTTGATAAAGGCATATTAATCACGTTTCCTTTGGCCTGAGAAGTACATTATTCCTTTTGTCTCAGCAGCTATGAAGTTCCTAATATCTCTTCCTCACTGATTATTGACAATTTCATTTAGACTCCAGTGAGTAGCTATTGTGCATTTATTTTCTTTTCAAACAACTAATGAATTGATATATGTGTAATTCTAATTCACATTTTTCCAGTGTGATAGCAAGTGTGATGCTAACTGCTTGGCTGTTCTGTGGAATTTCAATTGAATGCCTCCAAGCTCCAACAGAAAATGGAAACATCTGCTTTCCAAACTATGTTTTGACTGGCTGAGTGACTCAACTTGTAAAGCCAGCAAAAAGAGCAAGTAAACTTTCTTTTTATTTGCCACTCAATTGAATAATCAGAACTGATGGGAAATATTTTTCTTCTTTTTTGATTAAAGTAAAATCTGGTTGTCTACATTATCTCTCAAAAGCTTGTATTTTGGAAAATGTCCTGAACCAAATGTCAGAGAGCATTAAGAAGGGTAGAGAGAAAGATCAGGCCAGTTTGACATTATTTCATTTTAGCAATTGTGAAGTGTTTCAATTTCAAGTAATGTTTGATAATTAATTTCAATGAACTCATATATCCAACCAAAATGTCATTTCTAAATTAGGCACCAAAAATTCCTATGACAAAATGCTGAGTGAAAGCTTTTAAAATATATCTTTTTCAAGTATACAGAAAATTAAATCAGCACCAACTCTTTTGTAACACATTTAGTTTGAATAAATAGGCATTTTCTGATGAGAATTCCTGAGCAGGAGCAGTCTTTTCTGATGAACAGCAAGTGACACCTAAGTGACCAGAGATTTTCTCTTGTGGCCCCTCTACTGATTTGTCCTCTGCTTTTTACCCACAACTGTGGGTAAATCCTCTACTGAAACATAATATATATTTAATTTTCTGTAATCTCTCTACTAGCAAGCAAAACCAAAACAGAGACACAATCATTAATTTGTGAGATTTACACCCAGACAGATCTTTTGCTTTGACTTTATATAGAACCTAATACAGTTCTTATAGCTCAGAGGATTGGCAATAATAGAATAACCAGTAAGTTACTCTGAAGAACTGATGAAATTGAAGTTTGCATAAACCTAAGCATGTAATTCCACAGTTTCTATGCCTTGTCCCAGATATGTATGTCATAGAAAAAAATTGTAATTTCATCATGGAAGGAAGAAAATAGGAGTATTATCTATCATGGTAAATGGATTGAAAACCACTGAACTCAGTAGAAAGGGTCCTTTTCTGTTCATTATCCCATGTATCACCCTCTGAAAAACAAAATGCTAAAGTGTTTTGAGCTGAGGGAGAAAATTTCTACATAGGTAGATGTTCTGTACATCCTTTTTAAGCCTCATGAAGAGAAAACAGTTCTTGCATACTTCTCAGAGTTTTTTTGTAGAACTTGGCCACAAACGCATCACTGTGGAAGAAATGTGGATTTATGGCTTGCTTTACGGTATGGCATTCTTCTCATGTTCAGCAACCCAAGACCAAATGCTCCTACACTCTAGGAGACACAGCCAGTGAGGTCAGGAAAGTGAACCTCTACAAAACTCATTTAATGAGTTAATGTCATTTTTTGGTTCTTTGCCAAAAGGTTGTCTAGAGTCTTGCAAGTGCTCCCATGCTGTGGAATGCCACCTGGCCTCTTCTGGAAAAGTGCCAGATATTACCAGGATGGATTTTGATGAAGGAGCTGTCCACGCCACCTGGCACACCAAGCCATGTGCACATGCTCTGCTGAGAGCCCTGTTGGCAGTGTTGGAGATGGGAAGTCATTTGCCAAGTTGAGAGGGCTTCTGACCACCTGAATTTGTGCACAATTTGGCACTCATGCTGCATCCAAGTCGAGCAAACTGTCAAAATTAATAACCATGAAGCACAAGTGCATGCATCTAGATAGAATCCATGTGTTTGGATCAGTGGCTGAGCTGCCCAGACTTCAGATGAAGCTTGTTCTCTTCAAAATATCTGTGGTCAGCAGAGCCCATGTTTGTGCATGCCTCTAGAGCAATTTTATCCTTCATGTCTCCTGTCTTGCTGCTAGTGGTTTGGAAAAAGGGTTGAAGAAACTGTGCTTTCTCTTTTCTTCCTCACCAAGAACAGGGGTGGTGAGGCAGTATAGGTAAAGGCTTTTCTTCACATCTACAGTGTGGCTGAAGTTGGGCATATTCCTGCACCAAGAACAGTTAGTTCCCAAGCTCATAGGGAGCACACATAGGCATAGCACTGCAAAAGAAACTCCAAATTCAAATCAAAACCCCAAACCCAATAACGAATCAGATTGACACCCCCCATTACCCAAGAAAACAGAGTATCCTGGGTCTTAGCCTTCATCTATCCCAGGGCTCTTTGAAAGAAATTTAAAATAATTGCTCTAAGCCCCCTCATTATACCCCAGTTATGAAGCTGACAGGACCAGTTTCTGCTCCTCTTACATTTTAGAAAAACTTCAGGGTTTTTCTGAAGTGAAAGAGTTAACTATAATCTTCCCAGGGACCATAACATCAGCAAAGGTTGCCAGACAACAGTGTTTTGGCCTCCTCGATTACCACATCATGCTGGGAAGGGGTCTTGGAGGCAGTGGTGTTGGAACCATGCCTCACAAGAAATCCCCAGCTCCCAGTTTGGCTTCCCTGTGAGCTCCTGCTGGTATGGGCAGGAAGTCACTGACTGGGGCCCAGGAACTGCTTGTAACATTTTATAGACAGTGTATTTCTTCCCCTGAAGAAGTGCCACAAGCAGATCTCCTGGGAGAGGACTGTCAGTGTTTGGCCTTTCTCCCATTTCCCTTTTCCTGTTCACTGCAACATTATAATCTTCTTCAGTTGCCTTCACAGAGATGTCTTTAATAATGGATCTCCTGAATCCTTTGGCCAATAAACAAATTATGTGGAAGCAGAGCTCTGCTGAAATGATAGAGCAGCCTTCTGGTTTTGAAACTGATGTCATTCATGGGCCAAATGGAAGAGTTCTGTACTTGTGCTTTTGGTCCAATGGAGAAATTTCTTCTGTAATTAAGGGTGGATGAGAGTGAGTTATGTGCTAATAGCTCTAATTGATTTGGATTATCCATTGGCTGGAACTAATCTCTTTAGCCATGGGACATGCTTGAGTACAGTGTCTCAGATTGGGAGACCGGCTTGTAGGGCAACATCCCACAGGCACGGAGGCATCTGATGTGTTTCATGGCACTGAATTGGTGAAGTATTACAATGCAGGTGTTTGAATCTGTAAATGTATATGCCTAATGAGTTCTTGTATTTGAACATTACAAGATTCTACTTGCAGTGAAGACAGAACCTTTGTGTTTATTTAATGCATGATGGCTGGCAATATGAATGATTCCATAGCCAAGGGTGTGAGGTTATGAGTAAACAGGGTGGGGTTTTTTAGCATTTATCACAAAAGACTTGCTAGATATGGGATTGGATTTATTCATGCACGAATCTTAAACCAAGCAAAACATTGTTCCTTATAGACTTTCAGTTTCTACTTGAATTGGTCTTATTGATAGGATCAAATAGTTTTGTATCCATTACATTTAGAGAAGCAACGCTCTGCTTCCTTGATGCATGTTGGAAGAGGTGACATACTGTGATGGGAAATTATTATTTTCATATAGAAGCTTAATTCAGAGGAGACTTTTAGAGTAGCAAGATGACTGTAGCCCAGCACAGCAGTCAACACTCTTATGTGAACTTGAGGAAATCGTAATTCATGAGAGGTCACCAAAATTTGTAGGTACATGCCTAGATTAAGGCTGCAGTAGTCACTGGGACTAGTCACATGCTGAAGTTGAAAATACACTCAAGTGTCCTTCTGTATAGATATATAAATAGTACACCCGTTTGTAATTGTAACACTTTTTCTGCAGCTCCACTGACTTTAATCTACCTGTGCTATTCTTTTCCTTCAGAATAATGAACTGTATAAACTCCTGGGGATTTTGGCACAGCTCAATAGCCCAGAAAAAATAGGACAGAAAATTAACACAAATATTTCTTACTATCCTGACATTCAAGGAGACTGTGATGAGTTGAGTTTCTGGACACTTAAGGACCTTCAGCCAGCTTTTGCTCTTACACAAGTAGAGATTGATTACAATAGAGAGACAAACTATTTGTGTTGGACTAAGGTCAGGCAGTACACTATTTGTGCCAATCTATCATAACTTTTCAATAGAGGAATGTGATCCTCAGAGTTTTTAAAAAGTGCAGGTATGTTATGTTATTAGTCAGCCTTCGTTGCAATATCCCTGGGTTTGAAGTCTCCATATTAATAAGTCATAGTGAACTAACTTGGGTGATTGGGTCATGAGCTGTCAATGTCTATTCTTAGAAATAATCAGGTGTGGCTAGTGGTGAGTTTCCATCTGGTACAAAGTACATGTACAGTCTGCTTGCTGGTAATAATATTGGGAAATACATGGCTTACCTGGTGCATTCTCAACTGGCAGGAATTACAATACTCATTTCCTCCTCTTCATGTTATTCATCTTTAGTGACTTTCTTCTATGACAACAGCCTCCATCGGCAGGGATGCCACTTGATTTTGTTGGCTGTGCATGCAATCTAGCCACCTGCCACAGGATCACCGTTGATTTCATTGGTAAAGGCCAAGGGCCAAAAAAGGTAACTTTGCATTAGCTATCCTAGCAATGCAACTAACTTACTGTGCAGCAACTGTTGGAGAGCAACCATATCCAGTGGGTATACCTACTGCTTTTTCTTTGCTTCATTTCTGTGTTTTAAAAAAAGACCAAGCAAGCGCTGCAATCTTTAGTCTGCATTTTAGCCAACGCACCAAGACTGTGACATCATTTTGCCTTGCCACATTTTCCTCAGTGGATGGTGACTAAGCTGACAGCCCATGCTGAGGTTAAGTTCTGCTTAAGCTTCCTCCCCTTCACAGCATCAGTGAAAGAGTACTGAAAGTCCTGAAGACTGTGAGAGCATGGACACTGTCTTGTTTTTGTCACATCTGAATTGTTCTTATTCTGTATGCTTTTGAAGAATGTCTTCTCAAAAATATCTTCACAGCAAAGTTATGTTGTAAAAATGATCCAGGACATACATTTCCTTCCAATGTGCTGTACAGATGCTGGACTGATTTAATAACACTATTAACATTGCCCTCATCCTCTCCCAGTACCTCTGAAATCCCTTTGCTAGCAACCCATAATTACAATCCCTAGAGCAAAAATCTACAGAGTACTTGATCTCCAAAGGTAGCATAGAAAAGATATTAGCACCAACAAAATTTGTAGGGCTGCCCTTGCAAATTGGTACAAAAGTTGACGTGAAGATTCACGATTTTATCCAAGGCATCTTAACTACTATGATTTAGGTAGACCTGCTTGTAAATGGCGTATAGTTTATACTGTAGCCACAAACTACTATGCATTAAGTATCTGTGAAATGCTGTAACTGCAGCAAAGCCAAGCTTTAGCAGAGGCTGAACCTAGTACATCACTCTCATGAACTCCCTTGACATCCGTTTGGGAGACAGAAGTCGCTGGAACACAGTCAAGGAGCCATGCAACCACCTCCTGACAATGCCTCTACGTTAGGAAGGATTCCACAAAGTCCCTCTAAGAGGGAGGAAAATACCTGACAGAGAGTGAAGTATTAGCCCTGTTGTACAAGCAGCTGGTGAGACATCAAGAACGTGGTGTATGCTACCAGGTCACATTCCAGGACAGATGGCCTTATACTGCAGCAAGGCCCAGAGAACGGCTGATGTACATCAGTGAGCAGTGGAATGGAAAGTTCATCATTTGAGGGGACCCCAAGAGAACTTGTCTCAACAAATATACCATGGGATGAATGTGACTTCCAAAGGGGAGTTTTCTCAGTTTACCAAAATGAATTGAGTGGTACCCATGGGGTACAGTACAGTAGTCCTGTGGAAACATGCACCTAGTCAGATGAGTCAAACAGTTGGATTCACTTGTGTTGGTTCTTAGGAATCAATGAATGTTCTTGGAAATATTTCCTTGTACTCTTGTCTCTGCTAGTTTTTTGCAAGATGAGCGAGGGAGACCCAAAGACCAGATGGAGCTATGAGGGAGGTTTCCTGGTGTTATCTCCTCAGAGGAAGTAACAGTAGGCAGGGAGGTTCTGAACATGTAGTGTCTCCCTCCCTGGCTTAGCAGCTTGTGCAGAAACCCATCCTCTTCAGAAACTTCACTTCTGGTGCCTCAGGGTGTTTTCAATAGTACATTTCTGCTAAGTGCCCTCTTTAATCTGTGTGAACACTGCTGACACTGACACCTGGATATAATTTCAACAACTAGAAGAAATCCTGCATGCCATGAAAAGAAGGTGACCTGTGATTCAACATGTGTGGATTTGCACCAAGTATGTTCATCAAGGCATTTAGTTCACACAGCCTTTTTCAAGACTGATTAGCCAATAGAATTGCTGATTTAAGTTTCTGTCCTGTTGCAAGTTTGCTGGACTGCACTGGTTTGGTCTGATTTTTGCCCTGTGCATCCTGGCAGTGATTATGACTGACTACCTGTCATGCCGGTTATGTTGCCACATACGAAGGACATGAACTTGGGTTGACATGATCCAAATGTTCAATCATTTGAGCCTGGAACTGCTACCACTTAAAAAAATTTTTTTGTCCATGGAAATATTGCATGGTGAAAAATACCAGAAACTCTTTTGTTTTACATTTCTGCCTCATTTTTTATTTCAGACACTGAAATGGTATGACAGCAGGCAAGGAGCTTTACTGAACAATTACGGAGTCCAGAATCATAACACTGGTTTTGGAAACCAGGCCTAATGGTTAACTGGTATTTTTAAAGTCATATTAAATGTCAGGACTGGGAAATGCTAGTGCAATGAGCTCCAGAAGTTTTTGCTGATGTTCTTTTCTAATTTGATGAGCAGAAACAAGTCTCTGTGCTGTATAGATGTAATGGTATTCAATTTACACCATGTATTTTTAAATAAAGCACCACAGAATATTCCTCTGGCGATATGTGTATCCTGAGGGTCTTCTTTATGACACCCCTTCAGGTGTTAGCAGCTCTGCCTCTGCTTGCTGCTATGCACAGGAATCTAGTGAAGTGTTTGGCCTAAAGTTTGTCTTCCGTCTGGCCAGTATACAAAGTGACACTGAGATCACACACTTTCACCATCATGTTATAAATGCCTCCAGTCAAGGTGCAGGGGATGGAATTGAAGTGTCAACTGCAGAAAATGTTACTGCAGCTTTGTGGAAGGAAAGTTGTGCCAGGGCAGTGAATACACTACTCCAATTGTAAGGGAACATATCCATATTAAGCCTACTTCTCCCAAAAGTAGTATTTTTTTTGCCACAGCAAGGACATTCGTAATATTCCCTTCTGATAGAAATACCAAAGTAGCTGATTTTATATCAATTAACATGACAAAAGTACTCTTTCTTTGTCTGCCTCCACTTCCTTCTGCTTTTATGAGAAAGTTACATTTTTTTCTCCTAACTCATCTACAAGGTGTTTCAGGAAAGCATTTGTTTTTACCTAAATTTTAAATTCTATCCAGAAGAACTCTTTGCACAAATGCAAAGAAAAGGGGAAGGTTCTTGCCCTTTTGACCTTTTTCTTCCTTCACTCTTCCTCCATTCCAAATATCAAGGAAAATCAGTGCTGTTAATTCTTTGTGGCAAAGATATCTCCAAAATATGTTACCCAAATGGACAGCTAATAATGCAACAAGAATCTGAGTACTAGCAGTAAATTATCCACAGAGGAATAAAATTTCACTCATTTTCCCACAAAATCAATGTGACTGTTACATTTGACTGGTTTTAAGATTTTTCTCCTTGAAGATTACTTGACCACTATATTTTCCCTGAGACTATTCTGATCCTTTTTGTATTATTCTTTTCTTTTTTTCTTTCTTTCGTTTTATTAAGAATCAACTGGTTTTTTAAGCTTAGCAAATTCTCAGCTTGCCAAGCTAAATATTCCAGACAAGGAGTTACTTGTCCAAAGTAGTTCTGCTATGGTAATGCACCCTGACCTTTCAAGCAAAGGGCATTTGAGGTTGTGAAACAAGCCCTCAGCATGTGAGGTGCTGCTGGAACACCAAATGCCTTCACTACCCTTTCATGCCATGCTCCTGCAACCTGACAGTTACTTACGGGACCTGCCTTAAAGGTTGTTTTATGGTTGTGACTTTGGCTGCAAGACTGTTTTCACTCCTGCAGAGAGAGCAAGTGTGCTTGCAATCAAGTTTTATACTTAAAAGCCTGTCTGTGCTGTTATCAAGAGCACAGCTCTAACCTCTTGTTGCTCATGATATTTCTGTAGCCCCTTTTGCTCCTGTGGAAGACCCTGGCTGTACCAGAAGGTGCTCGTCATGTGGACACAATTGCTGCTCCATCTGCCATGACAGGAATTGTGCCCAGCTGTAAACTTCAAAGATGTTACTTGTTTTCTTTCATACCAAAGCAGACAGCAGACTTCAGCTTCTTGTCCACACATTAGCAGCTACTGTGTTTTGCTAGTCTGAGCAGCTACAATTCAGCTTCGTGAGAGTAGTCTGCTCAGAACAGTGATCTGCACAGAACTGCCCACCTCCTCTTCCCTCTTCCTTTTCCCTCCGTGTGTGCCATCCCAGGGTAAAGCCTGGAAGCTGCTGAAGGTCTCCAGAAGCTGGAGGAACTGCAGGTTTGCAGCAGGTGGTGGAGTTGGCTCTGCTCTTCTTCCTTTCTCAGTTCCCAGGTGGTATCTTTTAACTGATGCTGCAACAGCAGGGAGAAGAAAGCACCCTGGAAAATTTAAGGGTCTGCTTCTGCCATGTGAGTTAGGAGATATTTAAAGGTGTAGTACATGTTCCTCCTAGGGCAGGGAGAGAGGTTGTGTACTGTGTGGGGAATGCATAACATTTAGGTTCTGATCAGGGAGTTGTTTTGCTTTCTGAGCTGAAAGTTTCCATTTTGTGCAATAAACTCAGCCCCAGTGCAAGGGTCAGGAAGAGACTTGCATATGACACTGCTTTCCTTGTGTGGTGGGGTGGGAATTACAGGGTTTTCTTCCACCTCCCAGGTGCTGGCAACTGCTACTTTTGTCAGCACGCTGCTGGCCATGGTGGACATGCAGGATAGTTAGGCCAAAAATATATTCCTGAGTGAGAAGACTTTTCAAACTTCCAAATGAAGTTTCACATAAACTGATTGCTTAACAGGTGCTCTCCACGCTACTGTCTCCCCATCCTGCATATCGTCTGTCTGAAAAGTGTTCTTGAATGTATGGGGGTTTTTCTCGCTCTTGTATGGATGAGGATTTTGTACATACTTCCTACTCAGAAGAGCCAAGCCATCAATGGTTAAGAACCTCATGCCAATGTTGAGGAGGCAATAACAATGTTGTCTCTCTGCCTTGCCTATGGAAGCTGGCAGCAGCAATCATAGCAAGGCCTGGGCCAAACCAGTAAGCTCTGTTGTGCCATTTGAGTAACAGTGGTCTGTTCTCAGAGGGGAAAAAAGGATGAGAGGAAGAAAAAATAAATTCTAAAGGCTGAGCACAATGTTTTCTGTTTGTCACTCTTAAATTGAACACAGTTATGTTTTTTTCCCCCTCTGCTCCATAATTTCTGTTTTCAGTTTCTTTAAAAGGCTGGAAATTGATGAGTTTAGAACCCAGAGAGCTTTTAATTTATCGAAATTGTCTTATTCCAAAGATTAAATGAGCACAGCTCCCTGAGAGAGGGACTCACACTGAAAACTAAACCAGATTAACTGTTTCTTGTCATGTTTTGATATGTTGGCTGGCCTCATGCACATCCACAGATTGCAGTGCTGATTTTGCAAGAGAGTATTCTGCATGGCTGTGTGTCGCGGCATGTAATCAGGGCTGATTCCTGTTATATGCCTCTACTCCCAAACCTCTGTGGACTCTTGAGTATTATTCTGCATAATTTTCTTTCCTGCATTTAGTAACTAATTTCGTTAGTGAGACTAGCCAGCAAAATAAGTGGGATTTCAGCTGTAGAATATCAAACTCATACTGCACATGAGCAACCAGCTTCCCATCCCTGTTTGCCTTTGGCTCAAAGATTTTATTTGTAACTAAGTACACTTGTACTTAGTACTGTAACATCATATTGTAAACCCTTAATAACCTGGGCTCATGGGTATTTACTATCTCTCAAAGGAGTGACACATGCTACAGCTGTTGACAGATTTGGCTCAGGGTATAACATAACATAACAAACTTTTGAGGAGCTATTGCATCAATACAACGAGTAGGTTCAATCAGCAATACAGTACACATACATATACTTTGCTAACAGACATGAATATAGGACTATAAAAGGACTGTGAAGTTTTCTTTACTATGTTTGCCTAGAAAACTGTGATTTAAAATAATTTCTCTCTCACATAGTTGTTTGTTCATTTGCGCCTGTATCATTGACTTACAAATACATTTATTCTGTTAAAAGGTTATTTACATGCTTAACTGTATCTTTGCTATCCATACTCCTTGTGTGTAAGAAGCCTGACAATTAATGCTAAGCTTAATTCCACATTTGCAGAAGTTGGCCCACAGATGGCTGTTAATTTCCCTTGGTACCCATATAAGCCAACGTTTCTGTTATTCTACTTACAAAATAAACACCATACATTTACTTAATTATATTTGATGATATAATTCCAGGTTTTCCTTTGGCCTTCAGGGGCTCATGGCCCTCAGGGTAGCTTTCCTCATTATTAAACAACAGTTGTATAGCTGTAGTTAGTAAATTATGGTTGAAGACATGCATTAAACCAATGCACAGCAGTTTCTATAATAAAGTGAAAAACGTACCTTTACGGTGAAAAATGTGGTTTTCCAAAGGGAAAGCATGAAATGCAGTTCAAAACTGTTACCTTTATTTGCTATTTTGTCCTCCCTTTGAATGAATGATGTCTGCATTTTAAAGAGGAAAATCATTGGAAACAGCATTCACAATGAAATGGGACGGAGATTGTTGCTGCTTTTAATACATTTTTAATTTCAGCTGGTGTTTGAAACCACTTTAAGGGCAGAAGTGACTTGCAACAGGGTCTGGTCACCCCACAGACTATATCCTCATGGACCAAGCCATGGGAGCTCTCATGCTTCTTGGCAGATGGATGTCTTGGTCTCTTGCCTCTGTGTCTCCATGCACTTTTCAAAAAGACCTCCAAGGGTCATCCTTTAGCCACAGCCCTCCTCTGAACACAGGACCTTGTAGCTGCCTGAGACAAACAGCTATCCCCAGTGATTTTTTAATATATGATTTTATTTCTATCCCACCTTGTGTGATTGTTTGTCTTTGGCAGCAACAGTGTAAGTGACCATTTGGAAGTCTAAAATATGTAAAGCACAAGTTCTTTAGCCAGAGTTCCTCTACTGCAGAATTTGCTCCTACACTTCATATTGCATATTTTAAAATGTAAGGCTGGCTGGAGGAAGCAGATAATAATCCAATGGCTGCTGACAGAATTGGAAAATATATTGTATGCAATCAGCTCCGTATTTGCACAACAGATTTAATTACATGGTAAAATTAATTTATCAAGTTTTTGTATTTATGCTTTGATTATTCATCATCAGGTTTCTGTATGCATTTTGGAATGGGTCTTTTTTGGTCTAGTCCAAGCACTGCTGAACTGCTCTGATTTGTTGGATATGTCACTGTAGTTGCAATGCTTTGCTGCTTTTTTTTTCTTTTGCATTTTTATGCTCTGAAAGTAACATCTTTTTCTTTATCTTTTTTAAAGATAAAGACATTCCCTGCTGATACATCTAATCCTTTTTTCGATCCTTTTACAACAGTACCACAGTTTTCTGTAAGTAGAATGTGCAACTAAAAAAACTGTGTTTTAACACAATTCCAGCTGATTTTTTAAGTGTCAGAAATCTATGCGCTAAGTAGTCCTCAAAAATAAAAAGTATGAATTCCAAGTAAAAATTAGAGTATGAATCAGTTAAATATTCCCATTATTCAAAATATTGCCTGCATTCAGACATTGCTGCTTCCTAGACAGAGGACTAAGAGTTAAAGGTCGAGGCTCACAACTAATGAAGTCAATCCCAAAACGTGCTGTTCAGGACTGTAGAGGACACTTGTGAAGCTCCATAGCATCTTTCCAAGGAGCAGTAGGGGAATGGGAAGACTCAGTCCTCTGTCTAGCAATTGCATGGCCTCCTGCCTGAAACTGCCTGCTGTGCCATCACAAAGAGGGCCCTGATTTTCACTGAATTTCCATCTGAATTTTAAGGAAGAATTATAGTTACTGTGTTGATGACTACAATGGTATCCTTTGTATAAACTCCCATGTTTACCTAATAACTTGAATCCAATACTGAATTTGATTCTTGTTAAACTTTCACAGAAGATGTGACTTAGGGATTTTGGTAAGGTAAACTGCAGAAAACCAGAAAACAATTATTTGACAATTTAAAAAGTGAGTTCAATCTAAGTCCTACTTTAATGGTAGAAGCATTCTGTAATAAGTATGACAAAATTAACTACTCTATAAGAAACACTCTCTGCTTATAAATCCCAGTAAAATTACTTAAGTTTTTAAATTATGTTTGCAAAATGAAGCATTTCAGACTTTGACCTTAACTTTTATTGGTTGCAGCAATCTATATCTGGCATATAATCAGAGATAAGTAACTTCATTCACTGTCAGGTCATGTGCAGGTTCTGTCCACATTTAATGATTTAAAGAAAGAGGCTTTTCTTTCACAATGGACCTGATCACCAGCTTTTACATAAATGTGTTTTTTCTCCATATAAGTATTTTAAAGACAGAGTTAGTTAGGCTCCCCAGGTTGTATAAGTGTCACTACTGAGCTCTAATTAAATGCATTCAAAAGTACACATGAATATGTCACAGCAACATTTCATTAGGTCAGCCAAGTCCAGATAGTACAATTGTGATAAAGGCTAACTCAAAGTTACAGTGTTTGTGTCTTTCATAGTAGTACTTTATCTAAGGAAAAAGATATGCCCTCAAAATACCTTTCCCACTATTTAGTAATGGTTGTCAGGACATTATTTTTCATTATGGTCTCTGACAGTTATGATGAAAGCAAAATTTAGGTGGGTTATATAACATACTTTTCCATCCTTGGGGGGGACAGAACTGTAAAATGGAAACAGAAGATACACCAATATAGTTACCCACAGAAATTTCCATACCACAGAAAATCGCAAATTCAAATGTTAAAATTTTTGTTCTGTTGATAGAGAAGAAGCAAAGTAAAATTCAAGCTAAGCTTTCTGAAATTTCATCTTCTTCCCATAGATTTCCATTTCCCTGGGCAGCTTGGAGGGCAGAATCCAGACCACATATATTTAAAACACCATTACAATAAAAAACTAACGGTGTGTGATCCATCATATGATCCCATACATTCCTGTGAGTTATGCAAACAAACAGCTACCTAGAGGACTGCATAAAGATGGGAAAATATTAGGAAGGTTAATTGGGCTTTGGTCCTGCATTTCATGGCCTTCCATCACAGCCCAAAGAGATGTGCTTCTCCCCAGCAGTTTCAGTTCATCCTGATGCATGGGCTCTGCCGAGGGCTTGAAGATAGTTACATCACAGGTGGGAGCTGGAAGGGAAGAGTTTAGATCAGTGGTAGGATTTGCAGGCAGAATGGTCTCCAGTCACACACAAACCCAAATGGTAACATTTGTTGATCTTTTTCCTTGTTTGTTTTCTTTTTTTTTCTTTTTCATTTCCTTGCTTCCCTTTTACTTTTTTATTTATTTATTTATTTTTGCTTGGAAGAAAACATTGAAATGTTATTAAGCATGAAAAGAATTATGGATAGTGACATTTAGACATTTAACTTTTGTGTACAGCTTCGAATTTAGTGGTGTATATGCAGTCATGTTGATTTTATCAGACGAAAAATTAGAGAACTTGGTTACCTGGTACGTTTAAATATAAGCTTCATGCCAGGAACCATCTGAATTTCAGTGGTTTCCATTGAGAAATGGCAGGCATGATGGCCGCATTCTCAGGATGGTATAACTCATATAGATTTAAATAAATGGAATTATATCTGTTTAGAACAGGTAAATATTTGGCTTAAGCATACTGTGCAAGCAGATACACCTAAAATGATGCTTTGGGTATATACTGTAAAAAAATTATACAGAGCAAACACACTATAGGACTCCAGACAATTCTTCAACAAGTGTGATTTATCATCACTCTGCTGATTTCAGTAAAGCTGGGAGAATTTATATCAGCATCACAGTGATGCCTTCTTCTCATGCCATAAAGTAAGATCTGGCGGTCCTCGGAGCACAGGGATCCTGTATGAGGAACACCAAATTTCATATCTCTGCAACTTGTATGATTGAGTTTTAAAAGTTGAACTACAGAGAATTTTGAACCAGGTTCAGAAGAAAAAGTTGTCAAGGAAGAAATGCAGCTGATACCATTAGGAGCATGTTCTAATGATCCTGACACATGAACTGCAGTTCCTCTGTTTTCTTCCCAGTTCAGGGTCATACATGCACCATAGGCACTAGCTGCTGTGGTTTGGCATGAGAAATAGTCCATACCAAAAAACAAGACAGAGCTGTTTGATTTTTAGGGATCCTCCCCTGTTGTTGTTAAGGTAGCCCAGTCTTTGCTGTAATATTGCTGCACTAATACGCCTCATCTGAAAGACAGGAGATGGTTGCTTGCTGTTTGTGTTAAATTAGCACTTCCAATATTGCTTTAACATTGCCTGTCAGTGGATACTGCAAGAATATCTGTTGAGGCTTGTTCCAGTTAGCACGTGTGGGAAAGGGATGGAGTCTTGGAAACCCAGACTCCTAAAAGCCCAGACTCCTAGCTGTTAACAAAACACAGAGCAGTCAGAGGACCCACCAGCAAATTATATAGGATTTCTGAAGAATATTTCAGAAATCTCATGTTGTCAGCATTATTTTTAGGGAAAATGCAATAATGACAAGTGTCATTCTCCAAACCGATTATGTCTTTTACCTGAATGCTGCCAGTCTCCTATGTGGTGTCATCTCACACAGTGTGTGTTGCAATCAGGCTTGTCCCTCAGGCATCAAAAGAAGTGACTGTTCAGTATCTACAGAGGTCACATTGAGAAGTTACAGCTACAGCCTCCCATTCGTTCTCTTTATCAGTTGTTACTGCTTGGCAACTAATTGGATAGTGAAGGATAGCAAGACCAGTAGAAGCTAATCTACACCTTTTCCCTTTGTGTGTGTGTGTATACTTTTTTGTTTTGTAGGCAGAATTTGCAGACAGCAAAATGCAATGCTGTGCAGTGCAGTCATCACCCAAGATAACGCTGGTAACTCCATCGCCTGTGCTGAGGTCTTTGGCAGAGACTGTACCGACTCCAACAGTCCAGACAGTGTATACGTCGCATAAACCGATTTCGCTGGCAGACAGGTACTGTGCAGTTCTTTCACAGAAATACTATGATGCTCTCTGCATTAAAGGAATCAGCTTGATTTCCGTTTTTCTGTCATTTCCTTCTATACTGAAAGATTGCTGCTTGTGGGTTATGTAAAGAAATACTTGTAACTCATATGTGCACTGAGAAAAAAAAATACTACCTTAATCAGCTGCTGCAGCCAGCAGCCATTTCTACAGCCAATGGCCTGGAGAGAAAGAGTTGTGCAGATTCTGCTCAGGCAAGTCATTTTGTCTGAACCACAAAGGTTTTGTTTTAATAATTGCTGTTGCAATTTGTTTTTTGAAATTAAATGTCCTTCGGGGAAAGCTGAGGTTGAGAAATGTCTGTTCTTCTAAATGAAAAACGCATTTGTTTTCTTTCTTGTTCTCCCTTTTTTTTTCCTTTTTCTTTTTTAATGATGTCAAGCTACAGTGATCTTTCATGTAGTTTCTCAAGGAAACAGCAACCTATCCATCTTTCCACAGGCCGACTGTTTTCAGTTTTCTATTCTTTCATCCTATTGGTTTTCCATACTTGCTTCTTATTCTAGAATTTAATAAAAGCTGAATTTCACAGGCTGATAATTGACAGAATACAAACATATGAGTGGATATACTTCAGTAGTTCTGGAGCACAAATAATCCTAGGCTTATGTTGAAAAGTATTTCTTTGGCATCATAATAAATGAGTCTTTTTTAATTTTGGATTCACAGTCAGTTCCCATTTTTGGTTGTTAATTATATTTTGTAGATGTTGGCTAATTGCACCTGCACACTTCTTCAACATTGCTAAGTCATCTAAAAATTTATCATTCCAGTGAAAATGTAATTCTGAAGCTGTAGTGCTGAACTTAGCTTCTGTAGGATGTCTCAAGTGGATGATTCTACACCTGCTTGTTCATAAATGGGCTGCAAGGTCTCTGCACTGCAGTTTAAATCTCCAAACTGTTTTTGTAAAACATTAGATACCTAATTTTCAGAACAACACAGCAAACAGTTTCAGAAATGCAATCTCTAATCCAAGGCATTTCCAGTGTTACAGAGTTTGTGTGCTCTGGAGCGAATTGGTATGTGAGAGCAAGGACTTTAGGCTCTGACTCCCACATCCTGGTAGGTGCAGGACTGTGGTAAATTCAGCATATACAGATGTCCCCCTGTATCCGACCATGCCAAGGAGCAGAAGGCTGTAACAGCAGTATTTCATGATGGCATTTGCTGTAACTGTTTCATTTTTAGAGTCCTAGTCCAGCTTCCTTTGAAATCAGTAACCTTTAATGAGGGTTAGATGAAATCCTAAATTGTTTTGCCATGTGGCAAATTATGTCCTTTTTCTTGCCTCTTCAGAAATATCAAGTGGTGCTTGTTTTTAAATCAGCCATCAGTTATCGGCTTTTTCTCTGAATTGAGTCTGACCTTTTTTCCCCTCCTTTGGTATTTTGAAAATGTTAATTATTTTAAATTGAAATCTAAAACTTATTGTTGTTCCCATAATTGGCTGTTTGTGCATTAATTACACAGCGCTGAGACTCTGAGGCGTGAACTTGAGAGAGAGAAAATGATGAAAAGACTCTTGATGACAGAATTATGAAATTCGCACTTCCGTCAGATGGAGAATGGATTGGGGCCTTTCATGTGCCTTCTGTCTGTTTACATTCCTCTGCTTCTGTGTACTCAACATAACGCATCGGGAAAATGTGTGATATTCCTGGCTCGCCTGGATTCACCACGGTTGGTTAAAATTACGTCTCAGCTAGACTTTAATTTGAAGGAGTTCCTTTATTCATTTGCTGCTGGGAAATAAACCTTCAATCCTTTATCTCTCCTGAGATTTTATACTATTAACACAATTAATTTCTGGTTTGGTTTTGGTAAATCTAGGGCAAAAAAGGATCAGCAAGGAACATACTGATTTCTATTGGGAAACACTGTTCTGTACATATGTTAATAAGTGCACAGAAATTAATGTTATGCAGAATATTTTGATAGTAACATAGAAAATATGTCATTTTGTACAACTGAAAATTGCAATGAGCTACTGCTATTTGTTAAAGAACCATTTTTAAAGCAGAAGAATGATTATTACATCCTAACCCCAGGACTGTTAGTCTCCACAGAATAAACGGCTGTCTTATTAAATTCCTAACCTTAACCTTCACTCAGAGATATAAATAGCTGCAAAGGGGAAAGACACCCCACCATACAGATATACACACCCAATACTCCCTATAGTTTGTCATGTTGACCTAAACCTTCAACTCAATCTTAACATATTTCCATTAATGAAAAAAAAAATCAGTTGTTTAAAGCAATTTGCTACTGACTTTCTAGCTTGGTACTGACTTTTTTTAAGTAAGTGAGGAGTTTTACCTTCTCCAATCTGCCTAGGCATTAGGGCTTGCCCACGCTCAGACATCTTCTGCCCCAGCACTGAAGGTTGCAGAGCCTCAGCGGCGTGGACGTAACTCACACAGGGAGAATTTTTTCCCTCCCAGGTAAATAAACCACCTTCCTGACTGACATGAATTGATCGATCACTTTAAAGAACAAGAACAATGACAGTTTACGGCATAGCTTGCCTATACCCATTTTTTTTGCTCTGGTAATCAGCACATATGTCCTGGCAAACCTGTGGAGGGTACACCTGGCTATATATCCCCTTCACCTCTGACACGCAAACAGCCTCTACGTCCAGTGGAGCTATCTCAGGCATGAGGTGGGGTGGGTGGTCCAGCACTAGCAGACCTGCAGCCGCAGGGAGGGAGTTTATGGTATACAGGTAATGCTACCAACTATTTCCTAGGGAAAAAAAAAAAAAAAAAGGAGTTCTCTGTTTCCCCTTGTTCAGTAGTGCAGGGTCATCTAGAAAACTAACATCTGACTGTCAGCTATAAGGTACTCTTTCAACAGGAAAGCTTTTATGCATTTTGTATGGCTGAAGATGTATATTTTTCTGTTGCTCTGTACACTATGTTCTCTTGTTTGTATTAAGATAAAAGATTGCCCCTCATTTGGTACTGATTACGATGACTTTATCTTAGCTTAAGCAGTTTGTTTGTGTGGAGGCCAGAAAGTGATTGCTGTGAGACTGGGTTTCCTTCAGAGTTGCTGTTTTTCTGAAATGAGAGTTATGGAGAGCTTCACAGGACTGTGGATTGCGATATGAAGGTATAAAATGACTTGCCTATTTTATGTTTACTGGGACAAGAAATTAGCATTAGGCTTCCCATTTAAATCCACCAAACCCAAAACTTTCTGTTTGCCATAAATTTGTTAAAAATACTCAGCACAAGTGTTAGGTAGAAAATCACAGTACAAATTTAATCAAGTGGCTCAACATAGGCAGTGGGCACAAGGAGCCATAGAAAGAATCCTGAACTGCAGATTTTAGAACACTACAGTGACTTTTCTGGGTAATCAGATATGACTTGTATGCTGTCCACCCTCTAGTTACAGTGCCAGGACACTTCTGTTCCTCATGTTTTAATGCACCACGCCATCAGTCCAAGGTTCTTAAAAATTGATTAGGAACATTAAATCCCTGTGAGGAAATCAGAAGGGAGGGGGGAATTAATAGACATAAAAGACTTCAGCTTCCATGTCCTGTTACTCTTTTCTCACCACTTCTTAAAGGGGTTGGTGAAGGAAAAGCAGCAGCACATTTTGCCTTTGTCCAAGGGAGAGTGAGCATTCTGAAGAACAAATAAAAGAAAATTGTAATTAGAGATGCTGGTTTGGGAGAGGAAAACAAAGAAGGTTGAGAACATCACAGTGCTGACTCTAGCTGAATCTGGTCTTTTGCCACAACAATCTCTGGTTGTGTTTGAACTGGCAACAGTTTCACAAAGTCATTGTCAAGGAAAACCAGAAAAGAACAGATCTGAACATACCCTTCAGTCATACTGATTGCCGTGGAGTGGACTTTCTGAACCCCACAATATGCCTTCAGGTTTGGGGGCAAAACAAATCCAGTTACCCGTGTTAGGACAGTCTGGTCACATAAACAAAAGCAAAACTGAATAGCTGATTCAGACCAGCCCATCAGATATTCTGGCTCATAAACAGTCTATTAGTTTATTAGTTTAAATGCAACAGTTTTACTCCCATTGTACAAAAATTCTTCAGCTGAAATAGCCAGAACTATAAAACAAAAAACGTGAGCCAAGGTTACTTTACATGGCTGTCTTTATAGCTGAGGCATGCTCTGGGATAGCTAAGGAAGAACAGGGACTCCTCCTTCTTTGGTTCCCACCAGGAGAAGAGGGACAGGCTCATGTGGCTGCTTAGTTTCTGTGGGACGTTTTCTACAGAACAACCCCAAGTACGTTGCCTTGTCATGTTTTAGTGTCTTATCCACTGGCTGCCACCATTTCCTATTCAGCAGTCTAATGGAACTTTATTAAAACTGTTTTACTGATAACAAACTAAACTTTTAACTGTGGAATGTCATCACCTTGTTTTTTTCTTACTGTGTACCTTCTTCAGCCATGCTTCAGCGTCTCAGTTTTCACATCCTCTGAAGAAACACTCCTGCCTCATCTCCAGTTGGGAATTACAGTGTTACAACACCTGTTACCCAAAGCTACTGTAAACAAGACAATGCCAACATGAACATATTGCAGAGGGGCAGATAGTCTAGATTTGCCCCTACAATTTAACTTTACAGGTGTTAAAGGATACTCTGCCCGAGGGTATGTCTATATAATAGTGCAGAAGTATCTGAGCTAGCTTTAATGAGCTTGCATATGTAGTTGTGGCAGCATGAAGCCCAGCACAGGCTATCATTATCATGTACATTGACATGTGTAAAGATAATGCATTTGAACAGCAGCCTTCTGAAGCATGATCTCCAGAGTTGGTGATAGGAAAGGGTAGCTGAAAGGAGTTTGTCTCTTCAGCTGTCCTGGGACAGGGTTCATCTCATCTAACATTAAAATGCCCAGCTCTCACCTGATGAGAGATCAAAGGAACTGTCTTCCGGAGGTGCCTCTGACTTAAATGTCTACCTTTATATTGATTAAAGTTACATGAGATGAATCCTGCTTTCTGTCCCACTGGTTAGGCCTACATTGCAAACCCTTGCTGACACAGCTGCATCATTCAGGGTTGAGCTTTGAAGTATAATTTGTGATCGACATAGCTCTGCCAGCAAAAGCCTTGCGCGTTAGGTGTAAATATACTACCAGAAATATCCTGTTTTCAGAACAGCTTTTATCCCTTACGGGAAGACAGAATGCTGGGGTAACAACTTGCAGTGGCATAAGCACAGAGGCTTCCCTAGAGTTGTGACCCATCTGGGGGTAGTTGGTTGATGAAACCTCCTGCTACAGCCATGCTGGCAAAGCCTATCAGAGGTGGCCCTGGCTTTTAACAGTGCCCCAGGTGGTGCTCTGACCCAGTCAACAGATCCCAGCTTTTCAGCGTGAAGTCTCTAGGTGGCAGAATGCAATGTTGTCATGTTTGGGTGATTCCAGCAAAATTTATTGGCCATTTAAATAGCTATGCAAGGAGTTAAATATTTTCTCATGTTGCAGCCTCTTATGGAAGCCAACCAATTGTGCTTTTTTTTGCGTGTTTCAGCTGTTTTCACTGTTTTGTTTTAAAAGGAATAACTGGGTTTTTCTTTAGAAATGTTATTTGAGATTCCACACCTCTCTCAGATCCCATGGTATGTGCAGATTTTTCATGTTTCATAGACCCTGGAAGTGCAAAATTTGAAAATTAACTCCTCCAAGGTTTCTGTTCGTGGCTTCAGTACTCTCTTGCAACAGGATGCCTACGTGCCCATTTGAAACAGAGCTGGCAATGCAGTGAAATGTTTCATTGGAGGTAGTATCATGTTTTGTTTGAACTGTTCACAAATAGCTTTTGGTTTTATTTATTTATTTTTTCCAAATACATTTCTGGTTCATTTGCTACAAAAACCTACTTGTAATTTTGCAATGGGATTTTTCTTTTTTTTTTCCTTTTTTTTCTTTTTTTTTTTTAATGTCCTGCTGTTCAAGGAGTTTGCAATAAATATACTGAGACTGATCTGTAATTGCATGTAAGATTAGCCTCACAACTGTGTTTTGTAAAGTTAAGTGCCGTAAAAGAAGCTGTAGATGACATGGAGAAGGAGGGAAGATGATAGAGAGTAAGTGGAGGAGAAGGCTTCTTTGGCAGCTGCAGCTTTGACTGGTGGGTAGCAGCTTTAGCGTAAGACTGCTCAAACCATTTTGTTTCATTGAGTAGCAGCGTGTATCATCAGACAGTGTTTGATGGCATTTTGTTGAAAACCTACCTAAAGAGAAACTTTTACGGCTCAGCTGTTTACCTGTTCCTGTATTCATGCCTGCAATAAATGAGATGAAAAATAAATCACCGAGTCTGAGCAATTTGTAGTCAAATCAGTCATTTAGGAGGCATGGGGCAGGATGCCAATTAAAGGAAATGTTTGGTTGCTAATAAAGTGGATCCACTATCATAAGAAAATTGCAATCTAAGGAAAAAACAGAGAGAGAATTTCTTCATAAAGCCCAGAGGGTTTCCTCCAGCTTAAAGTTACAGTCCAGCATGGGGTGCCAATCATCTGCAGAGTCATTAGTTGGGGCACGCTTCGCTGAATACCAGATCCAGAAAAACACTGGCAGGATCAAGGCAGAGAAACACAAAACTTGGCATGTTTCTGGTCTTTCATCTGGGGCTAAAAAGGCAGCAAAAAGCATTCCTATTGTGGAAGGGGTAGGGAGAAATCTTCCACCCAGGGCTGAGAGACACCAAGGTAATAAACTGTTCCATAGAGGAAAATTTAAAAAATGTCCACCAACAAACAACACAGCAAACAAAGCCTGTTCATTGTAAATTTTTTTTGTTTTAACACAATTAAAACATTTCACTCAGATTTTTGGCCCCCGATTCTCCCATTCTTTAAATGTCTAAATGAAAAGTTGCTTCAGAATGAAACATTTCCCTTCTCTTTTGTTCAAAGATCTCTAAATCAGACTGTTTTGACATTAACTTTCCTAGTACACTTAGGAAATTAAATCCAAGTAATGTTCACCTCATTTTCTGAGGTTACCAAAACTCTATATTCAGAAAGAATGCAATCCCATCCCAATTTCTCCATCTGGATATTCTTCTATTTTTAATCTCTATGTGGGGAAAGCAGAGGAGCAACAGATCAACATTCTTCCATCACTACTCAATTTATACCAAGAAAATGGATTATCCAGACAGTTAACCTAGTTAATTAATTCCCCTTAATACATGTCTTTGCTAAAGAACAGTGTTCTGGGGTGCAGCAGAATGAGAAGCTGTGTGCTAAAAGGTCAGCAAATACTCTTGGGTAATTTGGCTGCAACAGAGAAGTGTGGGGACTTCAGAGATGTATATGAACAATTTTTTGTTTCATTATCAGATGACTGATCTATGAGACCAAGTGTGAGGTCGTTGAGATTAATTCTGTTTCTCTGGGGACATGCTTTCTAGAGCAGAATACAGACTTTGCAGGGAGGCACTGTTAAGTCAGGGCAAGGGGGTGATAAGGCAATGGTTTCAGCCTGGCTGTGGTACACAAATCCTGTGGCAACAAGGGGGTAGGAAGGAACTCACAAGGGTGCAGATGCAGGCGAGTGGAAGAAACCCCAAGCCTCATGAAAGGTGATGGTCATGCCCTTCCCAAGCACAGTGAAGCCTTTAGGGCTGGCCAGCACTGGGATCCCCGTGCCCAAGGGCAACTTGCCCTGAGGGGCAACCCTACAACAAAGCCCATATCAGGGCTGGCTGTGACCTGACTTGCTGGAGGACACGCCAGGGAATGAGAGAAATAAAAGACCAACCATTGCCCTTTCCCAACCACCCCAGGACATGTCCATGAGAGCACCCCAGCTTCTGGTGTCTGATGAGGAGAGCAGGCTTGCCTTTTTTGTGAAAAGCTGGACATAGGATCAGCTTAGCTGTGGCATCAGGGGTGTTTGACAACCCTGACCATTACAGTTATGTCTTGTGTGCTGCCAGTAGCACATATGGTCTGTTAGATGTCTTCTTACCAGTCTTTAGGGTCTGTGATGGTCAGGAGAGTAAGGAGGAAAACAACAGGGAGAAAGAGCAGCAAACAACCCACACTGTCACCTGCTGAGAAGCCTGATGGCAAAGCACTGCCTAAAATAATGTTTGCATTTTTACTTTATTTTAAAATTACATATATAAAACTGCCTCATTACATAAGCAATATGCATTTTATACTAATTATGTTGTTTTTTAATAAGCATTTCTACAGTGTGTGTTTGGTATACAATGTCAGTGACTGCACAGCTCTGCCATCAAAGTATCTAGCATAGCAGTGAGACATAAAAGCCACATGGATCTTTACTGTTTCGTTCACTGATTATTCAGCTCTTCAAGCAGAGAGCCACTTAATCCCCCTGCATCATTCTTCCGCTGCCTTTCATTAGCAAACTCTTGTGGAAATCCAAGGAAAACATAGCAAAAATTCTTTTCTTAAAAGATATTTGGTCAGTGATGCTTAGCATCACAGGGCCTCAGTGATGTGAAGAACTCAAATATTTTTTTTTTTAATTATTTGCCTTACTGCTTTCTAAAACAACAACAACAAATGTGATTTCTGTGCTAACTGTTTCCCGCTCTGCTCTGGCCACTGCCCCCCTCGAGCAGTGCCAGGCTTGGCAAGGGCACAAAGTGGCTTGGAGGGAGAGGATAAGGATTGGATGGGGGTTTTTTTGGAATGGGGGGGGGAATGCCAACACCATCCAGCACTTCTGTCTTACCTGTGGTACATTTCTTTCTGCGGCTTACACAACATCTATGTTCCGAGCTGGGATGTGTGATGCCCTGATGGGAGCTGAGAAGACCCTGTTTGCAGCTCCAGGGTCGCCCAGGGAGGGTTTGGGGCTGGTGAGGCTGAGAGCTGTGGTGCTTGTGTATGTAAGAGGCATCCATAAGAGCTAAGGCTCTGGAGGTTTTGGAGGCTGCCTTGTGCCTACGTTGTGTGGACATGAGGAGATGCACGAGGCTCTGGGGAAGAAGGTCGGTGTGAGCTGCCCTCTACCTGGGTGTGCAAAATTAGGGATTTAATCATAGGGGCATCACTGTGAGACTGACCACTCCTCCCTCCTGCAAAGGAGTTTCAAACTTGTGCCCTCCAAAGCTGACTAAACCCCACAGGGCCAGTCTTTGCTCAAGGAACAGAGCAAGGTCTGCAGCAGAGCTGTAGTCACTGCCTTTGGCAGTACACGTGCTTGCTCTGAATGAGCACAGCAGTGCCCTTGTCACACTGGCTCACAGCTCTTTTGTGGCAACACAAGGATGACAGCCCCTGAAAAGCACCTCCACCAAGGCTGCTGGTGTATGAAATCAGGGAGGGGAAGTGCTGGAGCTGACTTAGCTTTGCAGCCCAAGAGCACTCCCATTTTTTCACTTCCAGCTCAACATGCCAAGGCTCAGTGTGGGTTCTTGACAGCTTGCCCTGGTTATTGCAAGCCACCAAGAACAGAAGGTACCTCCTCTAATACCTGCCTCTCAGCCCCTTCATATCTTTCTATGCCATCCTGCTAATCCTTCCTTCTCCCTTCTCTGTTTGGCACTCACTCTCAAGGCTGGTCCATGGGTGCCTGCTTCCTTCACCCCTGTGAGCACCCCTCCCCTCCCACACAAGCACCTCTGGCTTTTTTTGGCTTTTGCCTTTTTGAAGTCCCTTGCCAGCCCTTGCTTTCCATGACCCTCAGTATGTTCTACCTGTCTTCTGTTCTCACTAATCTCTCCATCTCCCCTTCTGCTGTCCCAGGACCAGTGTCTGATAAGCATTACAGCACAACAAGTTTTCTTGCCAACCAGGAAACCTCCATGACATGATCTGTCAATAGAGACCAGCTGCCTAGTGGGGCTCTGCCATCAGCCATGGCTGTGGGGGCTCTCCTCGAGTCCAGTAAATATCTCTGGGTACACTGCTCAGCCTTGGTGAAGCTTCTGCCTATTCCATGGAACCAGAGACAGGAAGGACATAGAGGAGTAGTTTTAAAGAGGGAATGCTGTCATTTGCTCTACCCTTGAAGTGAGTGATTTTGCTCTCATATTTTGGAGGGTTAAACTATTTTAACAGTAAGACCTTCATGAACGGAGGCACCCTGAAGAAGCATAACCAAAGGTACCTTCCTTCCCTCCTTCCCTCCCTCCTTCTCTCCTTTCTTTCTTTTTGCTTCAGACAGCATATTTTTGCAACCTCCGTCTCCTCCTCATACTCCTGCAGGGTAGCAATGGCCATCCCTTTATCCCTGAGATCTTTGGCTATGTTGCTCCATATTGCTGTGCTAAACTTTGAAGCACTGGAAAGAAATGGAGAACATGGTGGAAGAGGAAGAGGTCTCATATCTTCATAAAGCCAAACTGCAAACTAGTTAATCCCCTCCAGGTGCTCTCAGTTGCGTCCTCTCTTCCCAAAGCAACAAATCTGGAATTAGTCTTGCTACATATTATGTGGTAATAAATCATGAGGGCAGCCCAAGTTGGGTGCTTTTCATCTTTCCATCATTCTTTTTGGGTTTTGTTTTTGGTTTTGTTTTTTTTTTTTTTAATGCACAACTTCTCATCTGCCAAACCCAAACTGCTGCTCTAGCAATGGAATCAATAACAAACTTCTGGGTCTCAACTGAGAAACATACCATTAAATCTCAGTGAAACACTTTTAATTGCTTTTTCCTCCTTTGTGTCTGCGTGCTGAGAAAAACAAAGCAAAACAAAAACCAGGCCTGTAAAGCAGCATCTTAACAAGCCAGAATTGTTAAATACCTTCCTGGAGGGGGAAAAGTCCCTTCTCTGACAGTCAGAACGATGTTTTCAAGCAATTTGCCCTCTTTCTCCCCTTGTGGGATTTCCCATCCTCCCCCAGCAGCATGGTATTGGTTCCCTCTCTGAAAAAGCTGCATTAGTGCAATGACAAAACACTGCACTACCAGTCCTGTGTCCCATTCATGGTGCCTTGAAACATCTTCCCACACAGGAGTGGTCTCCCCAACTGCTGCCCCTCGGCTTGCTGGGCCCAGCAGACCCAAACACTGGGAGGTGCAGGTAGGCTGACTCTTCACTGCACCCAATAGGTCCCATGATAAGACCATGGGAAGCTGAGAAATGAGTTTGGCAGAGAAGAGAGTGCCATGGTGGGTCTCAGCAGCCTGCTTCTCAGAAGTGACACATCTTCTAGGTGTGTGCATTACCTATTCAACGGCAAAAGCTCCATGCTCCACTTTCTAGGGATGCCCTTCTTCTGAAAGAAATCTTCATGCAGCACTAAGATGGGTCAGCTGACCTCCAAGGGCCACCTCTTTCAACCCAAAGCCACTGTCCTCACCAACCTGTTCACCACTGCTTGCAGAGTCCTGGCTGCACGGTGGTCTCTGCTTGAATAAAGCTCTTGCAGGGCAGCTTTGCTTGCTTGAAAACCCTTCTGAGAACACTGCATCCAAGCCACAGGGAGGAGTTTTAGGACATGCAGGACTTGTGCCCTGCAGCTATGGGTCAGCTCAGGGCAGCTTATATCTCCCTGAGTGGTCCTCGGGCATCCTATTCCAGTGCTGCTCTCTCCAGTGGGGAAAGCCTGGCACAGCTCTAGGTCTCCTTTGGCAGGTCTAGTGCTAAAATCCAATTAGTGTTGTTTATGCTTTCAGTTGTAACTGAAAGAAAGAAAATTTGATGCTTCAGTAGGTCAAAGGGTGTGGAGAGATAAATGTAATTACAATAAATGCAATATATTGAAAGATGCTACCATTTAATTAAAAGTATATGAATTATGCATGTATCTCTTCCACAGCCTGTAACTGTGTGGGCTTGAGGAGTAACTGAATACATTCAGTTCTAGCTACCACATGAAACCCATGGTTGCTTAATTTCTCAATCATGCACCTAACACCACCAGCTGAGCTTTTGCCAGGAATAAACAAGAACATACAGGGGGGTTATTTGGAGTTACCTTTGCTTTTCTGCACCCTCGGGCACCTGACAAGGGATGCAAATCTTATCCCACCAGTGTCCCCCCAGGAGGATGGAGACTGCCTTTTAGGCAACTTTTAAAACATCACGCTTAAAAATCACGTTATTTAGGGGCAGAGAATTGCTGTGAAGGAAAGCAACAGATAAGACTACCCACACATGTCCCCCAGGGGGCTATGCAGGCAGTAGTATCCTGCAGCTTTGGGCATAAAGATTTATGTTGAGTCCATGGGCTGACTGAGAACTGCAGTGGCCTGGCAAGGATGGGACAGGAGGACAAGGTTTGGTGGTGGAAAAATGCCAGCACGTTCAGCTCCCCAGAGCATCCCATGGCTGGCATTGCCACTCCCACTCCCCGGTGCTTAATGTCACCATCAGATGCCTGGTGCTCAGCTCTGCTATCCACTCCCTTACTGCAAGCCATTTCATTAATATAGAAGAGTGACTTTTTATGAATGCTGTGCTGTCTTTCTGGGTACATAAAATCTTCCCCATGAAGGCAGACAGTTGCCCTTTGTGGTACTGCCAAGTCCATTCCAGCAGACTGTACCCAGGACTGTACCATCAATCTTCTGTTAAAGGCTGCTACCTTTTCATATCTTCGTTTATCAAATGAGGTGGAATGAACTCCCACGAGAGAAAACAGATCCCATTAGTGTTTGTAGAAATTTCAAACTGGCCATTATGAAATTAAAACAGGAAACGAAGTGACTGGGGAAGGAGGGAGACTCCTCTCCCTAATCACTTAATATAAGCCCATACATCTCCTTAGGGCTTGCAATCAATCATGCCTCATTTTAACAAGATGTGCAAGCTAATGAAATTTGAATCCAAATGTTCATCTCTAGCTAATTTACTGTTGATTTGTTCCTCATTTCCATGCTTTATGGAAAAGAGAATAAAGATTTGGTTTTTTGGTTTTCATGATTATACAAGCTCTGCCTTTTTCTTCTAGGGCAGTTTTGGCCTGCGTTCAGCAAGACACTCACACGTGCCCAGCTTCAGGGTGAGACTGGCCCCCCCAGCCTCTCTCTAAAATAGCTGGGAAAATTCAAACAGCAGAAGCACTTGCCTGTTCTGTGTGCTGTGCCAAGGTTTTAAATCACGAGATATTCTTACCAGGCACGTTTGATAAGCTAGGCTCAGCTGCTTTCCTGCATGTTTTTAGGCTGATGACAAGAACAATACATAATGAAGACAAGAAGCTGCAGCCCGCTCTGAGAAAGATAGTGGAGTTATTTTCTTCTCTGTACCTGGCATGGTCAGGATTGGACAAATCCTTGGGGCTCAGCTTCGTCTGTTCTGCTTGCAGTGACTCAGGAAGTGCACGGGCCTCATCCACTGTGCTGGGGTGGAGGCCACAGGGATGTGGGACAGAAGCCCCGGAGAGGAGGGTTTGTTAAGCACCATGTGGAAGGACAGCTCAGCTAGAAGACAAAAGGAGAGGAGCCCAGTGCTGTGGATAGGCCTAGGGATGGAGGGCTGGCTGCAGGAGTTGGGTGTCTCCAGAGACCAGGTTTCAGAAGAAGGAAGAGCCAAAAGCAGCTAAAGCTCAGAAGAGACTGTTTTCACTTTGACCTTTTGCTAGGGTGTGCTATGGGGTGTGCACCCTGTTCTCTGCAATCTGACGGCAGACGAAGCCTGAAGAGAGGGAGAAGAGGACTGGAAGCTGTGATGTAAGCTGCTGCTTTTTATTTGGTAATATCACTCTCCTGGTTACATCCCTGTTGCATGTGTCATTGCCAGCCTGGGTTCACTGTGAACCCTGGCTCCCTTACAGGTTTGAGGCTGCCTGCAGGTTGCATCTAGACCTGGATACATGGCAAGAAGCTTTTAGGGATGTTCCAGGATATCTTTTTTGAACATTAAATAGATAACCAAGCTCGAGGTTTGAGTAGGAAGCTTGGATGAGGAAGAGGAGACATAGAGGGAAGTCTGGATATGGGATGTGTTTCACACACTGAGTCTGTGGGAGCTTCCCATGCAAATGTGAGCCACATGAAAACGTATCTGTGATTCCTGGCTTGCAGAAACTGGGGTGATCTGACTGTTTTCATTTCCTTTCCTCCTCAGGGCAGGAGCCACACCTGCTGCTGTAGCAGCTATGTCCGCTTTCCAGCAAGGGAACAGTGGGGAATGGTTAGTGGTAAGTGGCTGAAAACTCTCTCAAAATGTCTTATGGAGACTTGAGCCACTAAAACTGAGCATTTCTGAGTGGCAGTAAGAGCACGAACACCAAGTGAAACCCTCAGCTATGGCTGAGCAAAACCCCAGCAATACTGAACGAGCTTTCCTTGACTCTGGGCTCTTGAGAGGCAGGGAGAGGGCTCACCACTGAAAAAACTCCCAAATGAACACAAACTTGGTAGCATGGATAACTGCATAGGAACCTGCCATCTATGAGGAGCCAAACTTGCTCAGCTGAAAGGCTTCAGGGGCATGGAAACTGATGTAAATCCCTTTCCTGTGGGCACAAGATGCAGCCTACAGTCATCAAGGTTGTTCAGGACCCAAGAGGAATATAGCATTGCCTCCACTCTGAAGAAACCTCACCATTCAAAACTGAAGGAGTTCTCACATCTCCTGAAAAAGAAAACCTGAGGGTTGGTACACCTTGAATAGTGAAGGAGACTCTTCAGCCTCTCTGGACAATCTGTTCCAGTGCATGGTTACTCGCACAGTAAAGAAGTTCTTCCTCATATTCAAGTAGAACTTCCTGTGCATCAGTTTCTGCCCATTGCCTCTCCTCCTATTGGTTGGCATCACCAACAAGAGCCTGGATCTGTCCTCTTGACACCCTCCCTTCAGATACTTACAGACATTGATGCAATCCCCTCTCAGTTGTCTCTTCTCCAGGCTAAACAACAAGACCGAGGACAGATCAGTGAGAAATTAGTAAAGTCTTGGTGTAGCTTGAGTAGAATTTCCTTACTCTGTGAAAGCTTAAGTGATGATGGTGGTGGGATTATTGATCTTAAAATCCATTCTAATTCAAAAGTGGTGTTTGAGGAAATATGTTTTCTAATGATACCAAAACCTGTCTGCTTTAAAGCACTGGTTTATGGTGCCCAGCCAGGTCATAGGTTAGTGGAGAAGGAATGTCCGCAAGCTGATTGTCACTGCTGTAGTGTTACAGCTCGTGGCTTACCTCCTTCTATAACAAAGAAATGCAGAAAACAAAATTTGCTTTCTTGCAAAGTGTCAGAAAAGCTATTTTTCCTGGGTTTTTTTTGTGAAAAAGAGTAATGCCCAGAAGTATTTATTGTCTCAGAGAAAAGGAAAGAAATGTGCTAGTGGAATGGCTGTCCCACTGTGATCTGTGACAGTTTTAGGCAGCCTGGGGAACAGATAAAATAAGCTGAGAGCATCCCTCAGGCTGTCCTTGCCAGCAAACAGAGAAACCTAGGCTGATTCTACATGCTGAATGACAACTGTCTGCCTTTGTATAGTTTCATTCAAGCAAGTTCAAATATATGGGCCATGGTAAGCTTAAAAGCAGCACAAGGCTGAAGGACAGAGCTACAGCTGGACAGTAGCCAGAGTCCACGGGAGGTGAACAAGAAGAATGGGCATCTTGGACACACAGACAGGAGAGGTCTTTTCACCAAGGGAGGATTTTTTCATCTTGTCTTCTCAATGTGCTTAGAAAGGACTGTAATAAAATAAACATGGGAACAGGAAAGGTGGAAGGAAGGAAAGAATGAAAGAGAATAATTTAGAAGAAGTAATCTTTTCTTAAGGCATGTAGACAATTTTGAGCTATCCAAACTGACTGCACCCAAATAATTTCAGTACTGTTTTTCTCAGCATCTTCTGATCAGGTAATGTGCATTTCATTTGGCACTGCTAAAAGAAATACAGATTCTAACAAGCTTTTATTTTGTTATTAAAATCAACACCACAAACAACTCTGGGTTTCTAGCCTGTTTCGAGTCCATTAAAAACACGATAAATGGGGCAAAGCCATTTGTGTGAACCTTGACAGGAGAGGGGGTGACTCACAGCATTGTATGCCACAATACCAGATCACAGCAACAGAATCGGATGAGTAATCTCAGAGTTTGCCTTCAGGCAGCTGACTGGCTTATCTCACAGATCTCACTGCAACAAAATGTCAATATTTTAATACCTTTGACATTTCTTTAGCTTCAAGAGACAGTAATGAATCTCTCTTGTTACTAATTAAGAGGAGATTATATCGGAAAAAACAGCTAATTCTTTTTTTCCAAAGAGACAATACTGCAAATAATTTTTTCTCATTGAATGTAAGCATAACCATCATTAAATAAAAGCCTGGTTAATCAACTGAAGTCCTCAAACCGCCCTCAAATAGATTTAGTTTCAAGCAGTGACTAAATAGATTTAATGCCTAGGAACCACCTCAGGCAGATTCTGCCTTTTCTGTTCCTCCAGACACATATGCTCAAGGAAAGGCTGTCTGTAATGCATAAGGCAGAACACAGCAATGTTCAAGGCTTAGTAAGCAAGTCTTATTATGGCTCACAAGAGGGTACAGGACAGATGCCTGCTGCTATAAGCTGGCATAGCTCTGTTCAGCTCGTGGCCTGCACAGATACCTTCTAAGAAACAGGAACAAATAAAGCCTGGTGGAAATTAGTGTATTTTTAATCAAGTTTCTGAGGGGCTAAAGTAGAGGACTAAGCTGCCAAGGAAAGGAATATGATGTCTGTGATTTAGACCTGCTTGGAAAAGCCAATATTAAGTTTATAAATAGCTATGGTGATGCAGATTTCCTTAGTTGTAAAAAGGTAGGTGCTGCTCTGTACCCATACAAATCTGTAGGACAAGATACACGCATACAATATTTTTAGTGAACTCTGGGGAGTAATCTTACTCTTTGAAGAGCCCTGTCAGGCAGCAACCTCAAAATCTAGTTGCAGTCCAACATACATTCTCCTGCCCAAACAGGGAAGCTAGACCAGGGCTGAGGAGGGGGAGGAAAAACCAGACTGTACAGATGGGTGCTTGCATGGGGATGATCCACCTTATCAAGCAGATGCTTGGTCATGCAGCTGCTTCAGCACTTCTCAGTTCAGATAAGGAGATGTTTGATTACTTTGGACACTTTGAAATTGCACAGCTCAAGTCACCATGAAGAAGGTGAGGCATTTTCAAAGCTATTATTAGGTTTTCTTCAGTCTGTCTTCTGCTTCCAAGTTCCAGGGGCAAAGCAATATAGCTGAGTTAGCACACGGATGTGCTATAAAACAGATGTAGCACTGCGCTGATGTATCTGATATATTGTCATATATGCTCCTTCTGGATCTGCCAGTTTAGTCAGTGTCAGCCTGAAAGGAAGAAGGATTCACAGCAAAGGCATTACCTAAAAGTCTGAGGAGTGCAAAGCATTAAGAGCTTGACAAGCAAATGACCCTGCAACATCTTCAAGTCTAGTAAGACCAACAGGATACCTCCTAAGCTTCACCACAGCTGTCCCACTGAACTGCTTCTCAGTTTGTGAGAAATGCTGTTTCACACTGGCAAAGCTCTGTCAGATGGCGGTATTTTCCCTGCATAGGATTAAGTTTTTTAGCTGGCTGGCTTAGCACTGCGTGGGAGGTTTAGTGAGGCTTCACGCATGTCCCATATGCTGCTCTTCATCTGTAACCACACAGGTCTGCAAATCTGCCTGAAAACGAAGTGAACAGCAACCCTTGTCCTGCTAAGGACTGCCTATTTCCATTCAGATGCCACGCTTCTGTGTGAAGCATCCCTGCTGCAGCTGCTTTGTTTCTCTGGTCTTATTAATTTTTCTTCTGTTCATCACTGTGACCTAAATATACAACAGCTATTTTGGAGGCAAGAGGGGAGCCCTGGGGCCGGTAGGACTTTGAGCTTATAATTGAAGGGAGGTGCACTGGTAGCACTCTTTGGCTCCTGTAGTGTCATCTTCCCTTTCTGCTGCTCACAGGCTTTGCTGAATACAAGTGCATGGTAATATTCTGTGTGCTTTTCTTTCTGCAAAGTGCGTAGGCTCCTTTTAATGTGGTTTACTTCCAAATGCACCCAAAAAAAAAAAAAGTTAATGCGTGCTTTCTATGTGAGCTGGCATTGTTTTCTACAGCATCTTTTGAGATATCAGGAAATATGTGAGAATAAGACTTTTCCTTTTAAGTTGTCTCACTATTGCTTATGGACAGAAAACCAAATACTTGGGAAGTCAAAATGTAAGTTTTTTACATTTTTTGTTGAAATAAAAGTGCAACGGTTCACTCCAAGCTAAAATATAAGCAATTGAATAGATTAAATGAATCTTCTCTCAAAGATAACTTTTAATGATGGTGTGATTCTCTGCAAGGAAAAATGTTTTTACCGTTCTTTTTAAAGTAATTCAAATAGAAAAATAAATTACATTTTGTATCACTTTCTCTTTAATGTGATTGAAAAGGGGGATGTTTTTAATTATGACAAAAATCTCCATGTTAATGATCTTGATTAAAGGGGCTTTTAAATAGCTTATCTCCCTGGCTACATTCCATCCTAAAGCTCTTCAGAGGAAGATGTCTTTCATGTTGAATTTAAATGCTTATTATCCCTTTGAACTCCACCAGTCCACTTATTTGAAATATTATTCTTCCCTTCCAGCCTATGGAGTCAGCTCACCAAGAGATTTTGGTAATGTCACTCTCTGGGGAACTCCACTGTCTTATTTGAACCTTGAGCTACCAGCTCAGAGGGTGGTATTTAAAAGCTCACTCTGACCTGCTGCCTCATTTCAGTGCCAGCCCTACAGCAGGAACCTGTGGTATCTGTGTGGATCCATCACCTGGAACAATGAAGCCTTGATCTCACTTGTGGGCCTCCTATGACAATAACCATTGATAGCTAATGAATAGTGATCTCCTTTAAAGACCTCTTTACCCCTGTGGTACCCACTATGCAGAAATCTGTGGGAGGGGAAAGGGAGGCAAGATGGGCAGGTCCCTGAAAAACTACTGCTAGATGTGAATGTGAATAATAGCTGGAAGAGGTTTTTTTTATAGAGCCTCCCATTTTTTTCAGCTGCATCCAGAAACACTTTCTTTTTCATTCACCTGCAATACAGTTCAGGTGTCTGACAATGTCAGGTTAGATGAGCAGCTTACTTGAAGGATACACAGGTGTACAAATATGGATGGGATGGCAGGTGCTTGCCTTGTGTGTGTTAGGAAACTATCCAGTCTGCTCACCCATTACACCAGTGCAAGCAGTGAACCCGGTCAGGGATAATGAATGATACAGTCCTCTGTGACCAACTGCTCCTCTACTGCCCAGTCATGGAGGTTTGAGGAACTAATCCATAAACAGGGACTGATGTAAGCAAATGGAAGTCATTATTCCAGAGCATGCAAAGCCAAAGGTTTGGTCCCCGGCACAGCGCCTGAACGGTCATCCTATTTGCTCCTCCTGGTAAGTGGAGAGGTGAAAGCACTTGATGAACGGATCGAAATACTTGTGCTCTCATCCGTGCAAGCGTTCCTTAGCAAAGGTTTCACTGTACATTTCTTATACTAGAAGGGTACACACTTCTGCTATTTCTGTTGACCAAGCAGTGCACCCAATGAGTAGCTAGGTGTGCTGCTGCCTCTCATAGTTGTGCACAGTTTTTCTGCCTGCAGATGTCTAGCAGTGGGAAAGGGAGGGTGGGCTTCCAGGGGAAGAGCAGCCAGGACTGAAGAGGAAATTTCAGGGTAAGAGAAAGTGCTGAGGGTTTAGAGAGAGCACCCAGCATCTGTTCAGGCCCTCTGCCAGCCCCCTCTTTGGTCAGGTGCCTGTCAAACCCCTCCTAGATAGAAGGAAAGCAACACAAGGAGAAGGACAACTAGTGAAGAAAAAGGGAAGTGATGTGAGAATGAATTGATCAAACAGGGATCAAGGAAGCATGCGAAATGTTTGCTTTTTCAGTTCTGCCTACATGCTTATTAAGCTAGTGCTTGTCAACACAGCCTGCATTGTTTATGTAAGTATCCCTCAGGCCTATGGCCAGCTGCCCTGCTAAATGTTTTACGTGCAATACCTGTAAAAACATTCCTTTGTGGAATGGGGCAGAACGACTCTCTCTATTAAAACTATAGTGCTGTGGAAGAGCTAGAATAGCTCCACTCTCCCCTTGAAGCTGAAAAGTTCCTTTATGAGAAAAGCAAAATAGTCTTCTCTTAAGAAATTGTGACTTTGCTTAGTCCATAGTTCTGAAGGTCAATTTCATAAGCACGGGGATGCAACAGGAAGAATGCAAGCAAGTTTTCAAAAGTAAGTGGCTAAATATGCTTTTGACAGTTGTCCCCAAAGCAGAGCTCAAATAGAAAAGAGAAGATAAAAATAAACATTGCTCAACCCTTTCATTCATTACAGGCTGTCAGATGGGACAGGTGCTGTGGAAAAACTCATGTGTGACTCTGTCATTAGAGATTGAGTCATCATGCAAGGGCAGGAAGACAGGTGGAGGGGCTGGGGTGACTGTGGCAACCTTAACTCTAGCATGGACTGATCTTTAGAGAAGAGCTGGTCAGAGGCAGAAGCTTCTTGTGTTTTGAGAACTTTCTTCAAACTGAGAAGGAAAAGTATAAATTTCCCACGGATAAAAACTAAGCAAAGTATCCAAACTGTTTTCTGGGGTAAGAGAATGCTGTTAAACTCCTTGGGTAACGACAAACAAAATAAATATGAATATAATAAGAACAGTATGATGTCATGAGTTTGAGCAAAATGGTAGAATAAAAGAAGAACTCTAATTCCCTAAAGAAAATAAGAAAACAAAAATCTTATTCTTGACTTTCACTTTGAAAATACTCTCAATATTAATATTTCACTACAAATGAGAGTTCTGATGAGTTTGAGGTTTTTTTCTCTGTGTTGTTTTAGCAAATGTGAATGCTTCTAAAAATAATCCAACTAAATGCTGAGACATTTCATGAGAAGAAGCATTGTTTACTATGGACGGAAAAAGCTCTGCTGTTTTGCAATCACTAGTGCCACACATCATTAACTCTATCCTTGAGGGGTGACCTAGAGCTGAGACTATAGCAGCATTGGTCTCTGTCTCACAGTTACCAGTTTGCCTGGAGCCTCCACAATTAAATCACATCACCTCCTTAGTGAGTCGCACACACTATTGCACCTGCAGTGTCTCCCTTCAGTATGTGGCCAGGGCACAAAACGCTTAAGGGAGTGGACAAACTAATTTCTCATGGAGATGTCCAGAAGAAAACTCAGAGGGCAGATTTAAAGTGTCCACATCATGCTGTAAAGAGCTGTTTAACTGCTCTTTCTATGTCCAGGTTCATGTCTGGTGACCATATACTGATACGGAGGAAAAGGTCGTTGCCTCAGCGTGGCCTGAGCTGGGTAAAGTTGTTGGGTGCCAGCACAGCAATACTCTGACTGCCTGTGGAGTGGTAAGAAGGCCTCAGTTTAGTGCTCTTTCGCTCTCCACTACTACATTTTTGGTTGGTTGACATATGTGAATATTTTACAATGGCAGGGAGAGTACATGGGGAAAAACCGGCTGCCAGAACAGGGGAGCTTGTGTTTCTCTCCAATTACCAGACTGATGTCTGTTTTTGCCCCCCCGTTTTCTTTTTCCCCAGTTGATGAGCAATGTTTTCAGTAAATGCTTAGAGACTGTTTTCCTGTCTCAAATTGGCATAGCAACACGATCAGAAAAAAACTCAAAGGCATCAGCTTAACAACATACTGAAATGGCTTCAGAATATCTAATACAGTCTCATTTTTTTTAAGCGTAAGGGAAGGGGAAATTGCACAGCACACACTTTGGGCTGTTGGAAACCTTTCCTCCATGCACATATTGACTGCCAAATGAAGATAAGCCAGCTCAATGCTTATTTTTAAATTAGGTTTATAATTGTAAACATCTCTTTGAAAAACATTGAAGAAACCTTAGGATGTACTACATACCTGCACAGTAGAAACAAGAAATCAAGTATTATTTATGGCTGGGATCACATGAAGATTTCAACAAGAAAATCCCAGCCATTTATCAATGCTACAATCTTTTTGGTTAGTAAAAAGAAAAGAAGATGCAACTGTGGTTAGAGATCCCCAACTCTTTCTCAAACAACCCTCAAATATGATGGTTTTATCCCCATACTAACTGGTATAAATGTCTCTAAATCTAGTTTGTTACACAATGTTTTGTTCTGTTCAATAACACTGTGTTTCATTGAAGATGCCTGTTTTCTAGAATCTTTGGGTAAATAAACCACACTGAACTTGGACTTCATTAGCTTTGTGAAGAGTAAACCTGACTCAGTTAATTTAAATATTAGTAGCAACTTAAATAAACTACAATATTAAAAATCTCTCTTTTTAACTTAGTTTACAAGCATTCCAAAATAATATATCCAGACTTTCTAAAGCTGTTTGTTGTTATACCACTACCAGATATATGGGATATTTTCTACATCAGAGTAACTTGTTTTATGCTTGGTTTATCCCTGCATCCAAAGTTCAAAGACTCCTATGCACCCTGTGGATGTTAACAAAGCCTGCAGAGAGGTTTTTGAGAGGCTTAACTCTTCGCCATTAGTGTGCCTCTTTGGTACCCAAAGCCTTCAGTAAAACTGAGTCTCCCTTGTTTTAATGTGAAAAAAAGAACTGATTATTTTAAACTCAGTGAAGCCACTTGTGCACCAGACTGGCTTTGCCGTCCAAGCGAGCGCAGGTAATGAATATGGACGTGCCTGTAGCTAATGACATGCAAAGAGGGAAGCTTGTGACAAAAGCTGGAATTTGGGCTGGAATTTTCCTTCTGAGCGGTGTAACTCACTCTACCGCCCCAGAAGCCTTTACCTCGCTACTGCTTCAGTACAGAGCAGCCTGAATCTTGCAGTCCCACAAGTTTTCAGTCATTTGCAGGCGCGCCTTGCTCAGTCCATTCCTCTGATGGCTCTCACGGATCAGTTTGCGTGCATCCAGTGACAGTAAGAGGTAGGTATGCGCCAGGATGACCTCGGCTGCCTCAAGCTCCATAGATTGACTCTAAGAGTTCATCTCTAGGGCTCTGGGCTCCCCGGGGCTCCCCGGGCAGCACCCCCTCAACCCCCCTCCTGCTGGCAGAGAGGGAAAAGCCCCCTTTCCCGTCTTGCTGCCTGGGTGGGCGAATGTTTTTCGAGGACCGCTCCGTCCTTCGGTGCCTTGGTGCCCCTCGGCGGCGGGAGGATGCCATTGCCAAGCCCGCTGCTCTCCCGTAGCCGCCGGCGGAGCCGCCCAGCGGGCGGAGCTCGGGGGGATCCCGGCTCCGGGGGAGATGCCCTGGCAGAGGGCGCAGGTGGCCGGCCGGGCGCACGTCCCAGAGTAGGCTGGGAACGGGCTGTCTCCTGGGGACACTCACTCTGCTTCCTCCATTTTTTTCTCCCCGCTCCTCCCTTTCTCAAACACCCCAAAGCTGCACTTGTTACTGTAAAGCAAGGCGTTATTGCATTTGCAGATGAGAGAGGACACCTGTCCTACATTCCAAGCTCAAAAATTAGTGGATGGGGCACTGGGTATATCTGAGCAGGGGGCCAGCCCGATCTGACTGTGGGTGGTTGGGGTGCTCCAGCCCAAAGCCAGATTGGAGCATGTTCATGGATCCTGGGGTCTGGCCTTCCCTGGGCTCCAATGTCCTCAAGAGAAAAAGAAAACTCCCCTACTACAGGAATTTTTCCCTGGGTTGTTGGAAGCTTAGCATCCCATCCTGTAGCTTTTATCCAGGAAGGGCCAAGGTCTATGTTCCTTGAGACAGAAGATGCCTTTGTTAGTATACACAGAAAGAACCTTCCCTGAAGAGGAGTGAGGCAGAAGGAGCTTCTCTGCTGTGTTTTCTCCCCAATTTACATTCATCTAGAAGATAAGGGCATTATTATTATTAATAATTATTTTATATTATTATTATTATTATTATTAAATTATATATATTCATATTATTACTATAGACAACAGAGATATCTGAGTTTGGGCTGGAGAAAGATCGTTTTAACTCATTGTTTTCCAACAGGCAAACTTACAGATCTTTCATCATAACTCTTCAGATGAAGTTTCATGACAGAACAGGGTTTTGCCTCTTTTTTTTTTTCCTCATTTCTCGGTTCTTTACTAATTAGGATGAAATTACATTGTCTCACGTGGAATTAATTGAATTCTGCCCATGCAGCTTAAACTCTCTAAAACATTCCTACCTAAATAAGCTCTTTGCTAATGTAAGCTGAATTTTTCTGCTCTCCAGGCCAATTTTTGGTAAGTAAGTGGTATTTATGCACAGGAAGGCCTCAATGTAATGCCCTTTATTGCAAGTTCTAATAAAAGGCTGCTCTGTTTTGGCTCCTTATGAGAATAACACTATAAATAACTTCTTTGTAATGAGGACTTTTTAAAAAATGTGAAACATTTTGCTCCAAAACCACCTGGTGCACATTGTGCCATCATCTGGTGGATCTGGCTTTCAGGGTAGATAGACCTCCCATAACTACATTCACACTGGAGTATCAAAGAGTGCTAGGCAGGTAAAAAAATGCAGTCTTGGGAGAAAAGACATAAACTACCTGATGTAAACCAAAACATAAACCCCACAACAAACAAACAAACACCTGTACAGTTTTAATATATTTTGGGAAGGGTCTATAGTGCTTACTGAAGCAAAACTGATGCTGATTTAGTGTCTAAAACTGCTGGACTTAGTCTTTAGATTGGTATATGTTATGCTTGTGGAAAAGAGCTTGGAGGCATTGCTTTTTTCCTGCATTAGATTAATTTTATAGAAAGACTGCTGTTGTAAGCAGTATTGGCTGCAAAGGCACTCTTGGAGCAAGACCAGATACATAACTCAGTGGCAGCAGAAAAAACCGAATTTACCAATGCTGAGTAAAAGATGATCTAATGATCTAATGCAGTTTGTATTTGGATGATAGCATATTTAGAGTTTATATTTTCTTGCCTTTCTCCAGAAGATCTGAAGCAATACTTTGCCTCCAAAAAGTTCACTCACCTCTTTGGTGAGTAGCTTTCAGAAATTATACAAATCTTTTTCTTCACAGTGCTTTGGTTTTTCTAAGGTGATCGCTTACTTTTTACTTTTCTTATAGGAAATATGCTTCATATATTGGCATCTGACATTTCTAACTCCATCAATCCATTTTGTATATTGTGAAAAAAGTCTGCTTGCAAGAAATTCCCAGCATATTTTCTCCCATGCCTTAGTCTAAGTAACTAACATGGCAAGCATGTTTCTGAAGAGTCACAGGTAGATAAGTAGAGCACAGGATAAATGACTACTAATTAAATCAGTGTGATTTCTCAATTTCTCAATTTATTATTTTTTAATAAAGAAAAGCCCAACATAAATTACTGATAGATACATCAACCATATTGAACAAGGTTGTGGTAAGGGTTTGAGAAAACTGCATTAAATTACAAATTCTAGTTCAGGTTACTGCAGTTTAGTGTAAGAAAACTGCTGTCTTGGGAGTCGCTTTCTCTGTCAGCAGCACTGGTAGATACATACTGATTTTTCAGTACATGTTGGTTTGATGGAAATAACCAGCAGCACTAAACTTTAACATGTTGTTCTTGAGGCACGGATATATCAGGATGTAGCTGGGAAGAGGCAGGGCAGTATAAACTTAATCAGCTTCTTTTTTTGGGGAACAGTAATAACTTATGAAGAGCTGAGTAAGGAAGTCAAGGATGATCAAATGGACAAAACCTGCTAGATCATGCACAGAACCATAAAGGACCGGGAACAGGCAAGATCCAGCCTAACTGCCCAAGCAATGGAGAGAGATGGGTGATCTCAAAGGAAGAGTGGGCACAAAGGATATTTTATCAGGGGTTTCCGTAGCCTAATGGTCTGCCAGCATCACTGGCCTTTCCCCACTTCTGTGTTCATTAGTCAGGCCATGGTCTTATATGATTAGTAGGTTTTTACCCTCTTCCCCCCCAGCCACTCCTGAGTAATGCAGAGACTCTGAGACAACATTTTTTTCTGGATGTCTGTTTTATAAATTATAACTTATTGCTGAAGCTTTAATTTCTAGTCCAAAAGCCCTAAAACCCATGAGCCTCCAGGGAAAAGGTGTACTTTGAGTAACAAACAAAGCCAAGAAAGAAGGCAGGGTGGGCCTCAAGGGATGTCTGGGGATAATCCCGGTCTCTAGTCCTGGGAAGACAGTGATAGACTGAGTGCTAACACCAGAGAATTGCCCAAGCTACAGCAATTAATCATGCAAGGAATTTGACTGCTGGATTCCCCTGAGGCAAGAGGCAATGGTGCAAGAAGTGGTGGAAATGCCCACATCTCTAATTCACCAAAAGCAAGAGCTCTTCTGCTGTCAGAGGCTGGCAATGCCTTCCACTTGTGATTCACATATGGCTTGTGTATGTCCCATATAATAAAGGTGTTACCAGCATGTGCAAGGTGAGAAATATGGCATTCAGAAAGTTTAGGCATTTGAGGGTTAAGGTTGCACATGCAATTGCAGTTTGGACTCCTTCTGCCAATGCTTTCTTTGATGGCAGCCTCAATTATTTGATCAGATAAGGATCTTTCCTGCAGAATTGCTGGCAGTGCTGTTAGTTGCAGTGCAGACCTTTCTATCTGCTGAAAACTGAAGGTACTCATTAGACCTCCACCTGTCTCAATGTGACATTGCTTCCCATGAGCAACTCTTTCTTGTGCTAGGGACAACCTTCAGGCAAACACAAGAGGTTCTACTAAGGGGCAAAAATGCTGGAATATTTTAGTATTAATTTTTAAGGATTTACAAGGAGGAATACACATGCAATATAGTCAGTCTCTTAGCTGTATCTCCACCTTAGAAAATCAGTGCAGCTTCATTGTAATCACAGACAGTTATCTCAGCTGTCAGATTTAAAACAATAGATGTCATGTAGGCACAAACAGTACATGATAAATATCCTAAGTGTTTACAGTAACTGTGAAGCATTGCCCATATCGCAGTGTGCTAAAGCCTGTTCCCAGGGAGGAAAAACCAGCATGCAGCTGACAGCTGCTCCCTCGCTGAGCAAATGCTTCTTCGTAGGCATCACAACCCTCAGCGAGCTATTTCAAAAAGGAGACAGGGGGCCTTCATCAGAGTTGCTTATTCCCAGAAAGAATAAGCTGCAGCCTTATTTTCCTGTTAGCCTGATTTATAAGGGGTTTTTTTCTATTGCCATTTGTTTGCTTGTTTTCCACTGGCCTGCTAAAGTTTGCCAAGTTCAGTGAGGTAGGAAGAAGGGATTCATCGTTTTGCACTTGAGTTTGCTGTTGCTCTTCCATAGCTTTTTTTCATATGGTACTATGGAACATGTTTTTCATTTGCATGCAATTGGAATTTCTTTTGCAACTTATTTTTTACCTCTGTATAGCTATTCCTCTATCTGCAGCAAGAAATAGCATGCTACTCCTCCAGACTAAACCATGGATATGTGAATTAACATCCTCCACTCGATAGGGTTGAGCACGCTGTCGTATGACAATCACTCAGTCAACCCAAGGGAATGGACTTATCCCTAACACAGCTTAGGTCTTGGGCAGTCTCAGTGTCGCATCAAAAAGTAACTCAGTACAGTCATCAATACTAAAAAAGAAAACATTTGAATTGAGGGTTATTTTAATTTTCAGAATATTACCGACTGTTGTGTCTTCATCTTTCTCCCTCCCTCCTCCCTGATGTTTTGCTCAGTTTTATTCTGGACTCTCAGAGGAGGAAGTGTAACCATGCAAAACAGTATAAAAATGAAATTATAGTTATAACCAGAAGACACCAATCCAAACCCAAGAAAAAAGCCACTTTGGCAAACATGAGGTACGAAAGGTCATGGTTCCTCCATCAACCCATAGACACCATGGCACAGTGAGGACGCAGTTGTATCTTTAATGCCTAGCTGCAAGTCCAGCATCAGATACAAGAGCCCAAGCCAACTCTGGAGGCACAACTTGGGCTTTCCTTCAGTCCTGCCAGGTCTGAAGCATATTCGTACTGCTGCAGTTCCATTGTATAAAATACAAAGCAAGAACATGCAATCAGACAGTGAGCGCTCACTACTATGGGGTTTTACCTGAAATCAATGTTAAGTTGTGCTGTGCCTCCAGTCCAATCTCAGAAGTCATTAAAAATAATTTAAAAAAACCAACCAACCAAAAAAAAAACAAACATGAAAAGAGCTCAGCAGTTACTGAGCAGGATTTATCACGTCCTCTTGAAGCACAGGCTGAGAGGCTTTGGTGAATCGAGGCCAAGGGGACGGCCGGGGATGGCTTGGTGCTGCCCCCGAGCGCTGTGCCTGGGCGGTGGGAGAAGGTGTCCCCGCGGCGGGGTCTCTGCGGTGGGGGCGGGCTGTGGCGTGCGGAACCCTGGTGATCTCCGGAAGGCCCACCGCCTAGCCCTCGGCGGCGGTCCCTGCGGGAGGGCTCGGTGCTGCCACGGCCTGTGCCTGTGACCGCCCGCTGCGTTCCGCGTCCCGGCGCATCCCGTCTCCGCGTACGCGCGCTCCCACGCGCATTCCAGCGCAGACGCTGCCCGACAACCTTTTCCTCCCAACAAACCGTCCCATCGCCCACCCACGCACCTCCGGCACCGCCCGTCCCGGGGCTGGATCCCTCCGGCGGCCGGCCCCGGCCCCCGCGGAGCCGCGCTCGGGCGCACCACCGCTCCCCCCCGCCGCGCCGCCATGGCGGAGCGGGAGCCCGCGGCGCTCGGCGGCGGCTGCTGCCTGCGCTGCTGCTTCCGGCCGGCTCCGCCGCAGCCCCGGCCGAGGAGGGAGGCGCGGCGGGAAGCGGGCGGTCGGGGAGACGGGCGAGGACGCGGCGGGCACCACTGACTCCTCGTACGGCAGCCTTCGCCAGCCGAGTTTACGACCTGCGCTACTCTCCGAGGAGGGTGGCGGCGGCGGCCGGGGCGGGCGCGGGTGCCGGGCGGGGCGCGGCGGGCGCGGGGCCAGCCCGGCCGGGGCAGGAGGAGCACCGGCGCGGCCGCCCGGCGAGTGGCGGCGGCCGGGGGCGAGAGGGCGGGCAGCGCGGCGTTGTTTCTAGCACGAAGGCCTAGCGCCCGCCGCCATCTTTCGCCGCCCTGGGCGGCTCCAGCCAGCGCTGCGCCCGCGCCGGGCCGGGTGCAGCTCCGGTGTGTCCCGCTGGAACGGCCGCGCTCTCCGCATTGGGCCGGTTCGCCTCGCTCCCGCAGCCCCGGGCCCAGGCATCCCGCTGGGGCGGGGACGGGGTCCGTCCCCTTCCCGCAGAGCGGGGCCGGCCGGCGGTGTCTGGCCTTCCTCTCGTGCAAAGCTTTGCGGGCTGGTAGCGTGAAGAGGAATCCCGGGGTTTGTTGGCTTCGAAAGGACGTGCGATGCCCTAAAGTGTCAAGAAACAGAGTGGTCGTGGATTCTGGGATGTCTTTTTGAATTTACAAATGGCGGAGTGTTAAAACTCCAATTTTGTGTCTAGGATGCATTGAAACCCGTGTGTTCAATGGATTTGAAAATAACGAAGGAGTGACAAAATTGCATGTCCTGTGACCTGTCTGTCAGTGATACTCTGCTACAGGCTGCTCTGAAATTCTGCAAACTTAATGCATTTATGCTGGGTAATTTACCCAGGCACCTGATACAGTTAATGGAGCTGTGATTTGCAGCTTACAGCACACTTTCCATTGGCATTATCAGAAATCTAGGGAAGCAAATCAGGGCTCCCAAATGCCCAAAGTTGTGTAGGTCAAACGTTTGTGTACTGATGCTGTAACTAACTGCAGTGTTCATTCCCTACTCAATGAATCACTTTTTCTATTCAGTGAAGCACTTTCAGAGGACTTTCTAGTTTCACAGTTAGCACTTCATTTTTCAGCTGGCTAAGTAAAAGAACATCCTATTAAAAATATGTGTGCTTATGCAACAGACACCAACGTCTACAAGCAAAGACAGAATAAGTCTGTTCACAAACGTTCTCACTTCCTCTTTGGTATATTATTGTGCAGCAGAAAGTGAATTGCTTGGAATCATAACTCTCATTGTCCAGCTCTTTTGGGTCTGCCTTCACAAGTGATTGCAGGCCATAACTGCAGGCAATTCCCTGTCTTGATACTCTCTTGCTTTTTACTGCAATGTGTGTTTTATTTTACTTCTTAGTGGAAGACATATTATAAGGTCCTTTCCTTATTATAAGGTATCCATTCCTACAGCACTGCGTCTGGTGCCCTGTCTGCATTTATACTTCATGCTGTCATTTGTGGCTAAGGAATCACATTTAGTTCCCTAACGGATTTCCTGAGGGGACAAAGAGTGCACAAAGAGATAGCTGAGTGGAGATCCCGAATTGTTAGTTGATTGCACTTGTCCATGGTCCTGCTGCCTTACATTAACTTTTAGCCTCTGGCATTCTTCTCCCTACTTGACGAAGGTAGGAAAGTTTTGTTTTCAGTTATTTGTGTTGCTTTGGTACCTGGATCCAGGACATCTGAGCAATGGATTGTGTCTGTGACAAAGTAGTCCGTCATCTGAACAGCACAGTTATCAGCAAAGTAAATGCTATTGGAACACTTTCTCTTTAGTATTACTGCTTTTTATTCCTTGTATTTTATTAAGTAATGATTTATTTTGATTATGCAGGTTACCCTTTCCCTACTGCTCCTCCCGTGGATCCATTTGCAAAAATCAGAGTGGACGACTGTGGAAAAACCAAGGGATGCTTCAGGTCAGTCTGAGATAAGAGTGCAGATAACTTGATGTTTAAAAATGCTGACTGATGATATTGGAGACTTTGGTTAATGTTCCGTAGTCATTTTAATAAATGTTTATTATTTAAGAACATATTTTGTAGTAGGAACTATAGTATTTGAGGACACTAGGATATATGTCTTAGTTGTGGACCTACAGTTCTTTCACAATTCATATTTTCATGGAGCACTTACAAAACCAGTGGAAGTAAGGTCGACAGAGTGATACTGTGTGTAACTGTTTGCCATACTGTTTAAATACTATACATTCTTATACTAAAAGAGCAGTAATTGCAAACTCTTAATTAATGGTACCCTATGTATAGCAGATTATATAATGTGTTTTACCATCATTATACTAGAATGCATTCTTTTATTTTTTTCTTGCAGAAATGTAATTAAGTTCCATAGCAGCAAATTTCAAGGAAAAATTATGTATATTTTCAATTCCATGTAGGTATGGTAAACCTGGATGCAATGCGGAGACTTGTGACTACTTTCTAAGTTACCGTAGAATAGGAGCTGATGTTGAATTTGAGTTGAGTGCTGATACTGATGGCTGGGTGGCAGTGGGATTTTCCTCAGACAAGAAAATGGTAAGACGTGCAGTTCTTCATGTTGACAGTGTGCACACTTTTACATGATAGAAGTGTATTTATATGTATTTATATGTTTAGTTGGTCAGAAACAGAGCATATAAGGAAAAACTGACTTGCTGAAAACAAGTAGCCCCCCGGGAGCAGAAGCCAGGCCTACTGCCTCACAGAAAACTGCTTCGTCTTTGTTAACATCTCCTTTCCCTTCTTTTCTGAGAACTACAACAGTATTTAGTTCAGCTCTGAATGGCTGAATGTTATTAGCTTTTTGTCTTTTTGTTAGAAAAGCCCTCAGGCATAAGCCAATTCAAATGGAAATGTCCTGCCAAGCTTTATGTCAGTGTAACTTGGACAAAAGACACATCATAAACTAAATAGGAAATAATTTTATTCTTCTGTAAATCAGCTGACTTTGAGCGATGTAAATATATCTTTGACTGTTTAACTTCGGAAATTTTTTTGTTTCTTTCATACCTGTGTGTTGTTTCAGGGAAGCTACAAATGTGTGACAAAGATGACTCCTGCTAATTTAAACATATATACTCTAGAAAACAATCTTGTTAAAATTTATTCTCTCTCTTCCAGATTTTATTAGGTTTGATTTTATGATTATTTCTGTACTTACTTTTTCATTCTAAAGCTTCACTTTTCGTTGAGTTTCAATGAGCAAAATAGAAGCATGTACTGTATGAACTTTAAAAAACCTGAGCAATGGGCAACTTATGCAAAGATGTTTTATCTGTAATCCTTGGTAAAATGTTTAGGATTAAAATGCAGTTCACAATGCAGGTGTTCATGTACAGAAACATTTATGGGTATATAGAACAATACTGACCCCATGTCCTAAACCACAAATTAAAGGAAAGGACTGTTTCTTGTAATGTTGAAAATAGTAGTCTGAAAAAATACAGGATTTAGATGTCCTGGGCTAGGACCCACAAATATGAATGGGAAGACTTGCACTGACTTAACAGCATTTTTATCAGACTCGACATGAGAAATACAAAGAAAGTGTGAGGGCAGAGGCTTTTCACTCATTACTATACATGTTTTAATATGATGCTGTAAATAAACACAATGAAGATAAAAGCTTTTTATGTCATAAGGAACAGTTCACATCACAAGAAAGAGTTTGTGGTTTTGATGTTGTAAAGAAGAGTTTTACAGCTAAATTTTGGGAAGAGTTTAGGTGGATGGCAATGCAAGCTCTCAACAGGATTTCCAGAACAGCTCAGCACCTTTAAATGTTTGTCCCCAAGCTATCAGAGATTGTGTTACCAGTTTGTAACTCTGATGTATCTGCAGTAGATCCCAGGGTCCCACTGCCTTCATGTCATCAGACACTTGGAAAACACGTGTTGCCTTTTGACCCAGGCATACCAAGCAGCATGTTAAGTCAGCTTCTGGTAAGAAGAATTAAGTAAATATAAAAGAAAAATTTTTGCTTCCAAATTTGCTGCATACATCATCTAATGCCCATCAGTCAGCTGGACTAAACCAGCTAGCGTCTCTCTTTCTCTCTTGTTCCCCTGCTGACTTCATCCTTTTTCATAACTTCCAGGATATTTTGGTGTCCTAGGATGCACACGCTTTGATGGTAAAATGGCTCTGAGTCAAAACAGCTTTGCTGTGAGAAATGGGCTGTGCTTTGGAGGCCCTAATCAAAATGGTGTGGCCTGGATAGCTACAGAAGTTTAGTGGAAAAAAACCCCTATTTTGTGTCCTCAATAGATTTTTTTAAAGTCCTGTGACCTATTTCTTTGTCTCAAATAACATTATGCTTTTCCACTTGCAGGCTTTTATGCCTTGGAAGGATTCTGTAATGTCATTCTGTTAACTGAGATTCAGAGTGCTTTTTTCTTTCCTTTTTAGTTTTTTTCTTCTGTGTGAAAACAGATTTATTCTTCTTCTTTGTACTTAAGAATGAGGAATTTTCCTCAGATGTATGAAAATTAAGCTTTGAAAATAAGTTATGGAAAGCAATGATAGTCTCAAGACAGAGGCCAAAAAGGTTGCCTGCAGGAGCAGCAAGGTGTGGAAAATGTTCAAGCGTGTGTTTTACCTAGTTGTCCCCTTTTTCCCTTGAATTTTGGCATGTCTTTTACAATGAACGTAGCAATATTCCCAGAGTGCTGAAATGCACTCTTTTTCTCTCCTTCTGCAATGACAAAGAGCTGAGGGATGATCACAGTAGCAAGCACCATGTCTATCATCGGTATGGCATATCAGAAAGATGAGTATGGGAGGAGTAGGGCTTGTATTTAGTATGGCATTGATGGCTATACAGTGGTGTTCAGTAAAATGCCACTCATCCAGCTTGGACAGTGTTTCTGATGGTTCTTGATGCTAGGGCTTCTATGAGACAGTACTCCTGAAGTTAATGCTCATCCCTGAGTGATATGGTGCTCTACTACTTTGTCAGTGACCTTGAGTAACGCTCCTAGCAACTGCTTTAGTATGTCTACGAATAACCTCTACAAATAATTGTCTCACACTTCCTTCTGTCTGTTGGTTCTTTGCTTGAGAAGAACCAACTTTGGTGGCTGTTTAAGCTAAGTGAAGAAGCACATATTGATTACTTTTTTTCTTGTGTCTTATGGTATACTGTATTTTGTTATTACATGCTGAACGTTTTTAATTTTCTTTTAAGAGATAAAAGAGATACGAGAAGTGATGTTCCCTTAAGTGAACATGAGAAGAGATTAGAAAAGACTTACTGTAATTTTTGCTATTATTTTCCCATAATTAGTAGATTCATCTCCTCTATCCTACTAAATCATATTGGTTTCCTATCCATGATTTGGTGCAGTGGATTTTGTACACAGAAGGGATTCAAGACTGCTGGTTTTTATGAAGCAGAATCCCAGAACTTCACAAATAACCAAAGAAAACAGCCTTCCACAGATCAATTAATTATGTGAAGTCAGGGTGATATCATGTCTTACAAATATGTTATATATGTAAGGTAAAAGAAAGATCTTTCTCTTAGAAAGATCCAAAAGAGATAGTAAGGGTAAGTAAATATTACTATCCATTTATGTGCTTTTCAATTGAGAAAGATCCAAAAGAGATAGTAAGGGTAAGTAAATATTACTATCCATTTATGTGCTTTTCAATTGGATTCAAGACACCTTGTTAGGGAAATAAATATTTGTGTATATATAATTTAGAAAGAAGAAAGGAGAGTCCTATGTCTTGATTAGTTTTGAGTAACTAAAATTATATACATAAATGAAGAAATGCTTTATGACACTTCTGGTTTCCATCTTCCCATTTGTTTGTACCTTGTAGGGAGGAGATGATGTCATGGCTTGTGTCCATGATGATAATGGAAGAGTCCGAATACAGCACTTCTATAATGTCGGTCAGTGGGCTAAAGAAATCCAGAGAAATCCTGCTAGAGATGAAGAAGGGGTTTTTGAAAACAATCGTGTAACATGTCGATTCAAGCGTCCTGTATATGTTCCCCGAGAGGAAACCATCGTAGATCTGCACTTGAGTTGGTACTATCTGTTTGCTTGGGGTCCAGCAATCCAAGGTAAGTTGATTTCTGTGTTACAAACAGAACTGATGTGCCAAAACTGATAAATGTCTTTCAATTACATTATTCTTACTAGACTCCCTCCTCCTTTTTTCTTTTTTTTTTTTTTTTTCAAATGAACTAAAATTCTGGCAGCATAAAGCTTAAAAATAGATAAAAAGGAAGACAAGAGTCCAACACATGTCGTGCTTTCTTGGCTATATAGTTATTATCCTCCCTCCCCAAAGCTAAATATAAAAGAACTTCATAGCTAGAAGTTCTCAATTCCTTTGAAGGATGTTTGTTGTTTACTTGCATTTCATTTGTTTTATTTAGAATTTTAATTTCAGAAAGCAGAGAAATGGTACTACTCCCTGACACTGTAATATTACATGCTCCTGTAGTTTTGAAAATTACCTGGCTGTCTACCTGTATCTTTAGTAGAGTTATGGAAAAGAATGCATCTGACATTATTTCTTTCTGCCCTTACCTCTTAAAGGTTCTATAACTCGTCATGATATAGACTCACCACCTGTATCAGAACGTGTTGTCAGTATTTACAAATATGAAGATATTTTCATGCCATCAGCTGCCTATCAGACCTTCTCTTCTCCATTCTGCTTGCTCCTCATTGTTGCACTGACCTTCTATTTATTGATGGGAACCCCATGACCAATGGAAAATAGCAAGAATCTGTTGGTGGAAGTTTCTCAGGATGGACGGCTATATGGATGGATGATGCATTTTTCTATTGGAATTTATATCACACCACCATCCTCACCTAGCTGCTTTTGAACATAGTTAGCTTCTCAGAAGAATGAAATAACCATCTCTTTTGAGTGGCAGAGTGGTGACAAATCATTTAAGAATAATCAGCAAACACATAGGAGAATATTTTCAGTGTTGTGATTACTTGCTTAAAGAAAATGACACTTTTGTAAAATCAGTGTGTATGTGGGAGGGGTGCCTGTATGTGTGTTTAGGTGAATTTAGTGATGAACATCTTATCAAATAACAAAATTGCCTTCCAAATTGCTTCAAAAAAGCAAATTTAGGAAAACATTGTAATGCTGTTTGGTACTTCTGGAGCAGAGAGCACAACTCCAAGTGCAGTTTTGAATTTTGTGATCTGGATAGCAACACAGAAATATAAAAGCTGCCCTCAGTAGTGGACAGTTCTCCCAATTTTTTTTTTGTTTGTTTTATATTTATCAAAGATTACTTGCTGTGGTACTTTCTAAAACTAAACTTAAATGTTCAAGCATTAGCACGATTTTTTTTTCAATGAGAAAGGGGTGATGAACATCTTTATTGTGTTTCAACAGCCTTTTTGAAAGAAATGGCTACTTCTTTTAAGAGTGAGATATAAAGTAATTTAAACAAGGGGAAGGGAAAATACAGCAATATAAATTCTCCATGCATAGGAAAACCAGGTGTAAAACATGCAGAATATAGAAGTTCCCAACAAGCCATAGGTTGTCCTCCCAATAGACTAGATCAATTTTACTCTTTTTATGAAAAAACAGTAATTTTGCTGACATGTAAATACATTTTTAAGTAGTTGTGCAGTAATATGAAGTAATCTGGTTTTCTATGTTGTATGCCTCTATATCCTGTTCATGTTAAAGGTGACTATGGTCAACTGGTGTTAACTTACAAAGGAATAGAAATATAATGGAGATTATTTCTAAGGAAAGACAGGGGTTAATAAGAAGAGCAATATCTTTAGTTCATCAAACCATGGCTAAAATATAGTTAAAATATAGTGGAAAAAGATGAGCTAAAGAGAAAATACAATAGATTTTTTTATCATCAATAAATATTCCAAGATGAATGTTAAATATTACACAAATGGAAAGTGCCAAAATGCATTTATAATCCACAGAACTTTGGAGAATTTCTGTTCTTCACATAATAGGAGGTGATGACACATGTCTACATGCAGCAGTCAAATGTGCTCAGAAAAGGTTAAGCATTCACTTTCCAACTCACATTAAAATTCTATATAAATAGAATTAAAATCTAAATAGTGCCAAAGTTTTATCTAATGGGGTACACTTGAGGACTCTGTTACACAGCATCTGGTAAAGTATGTGATGAAACTCCTTTCTATTCTTATTACTGCATAGAGTATAAAATGATTAATTAGCTTTGCTGGGTTTGCAGCATTCTTCACAGGCTGATGTTTGTAAACTTATTTTTTAGGCTCAGAATTCTTCAAACCTATGCTTAAGGTATGTGAATTAGATTGAAAATTAATTTATCTTCATGACAAACACTTTATCCCTGTTTCAAAAGAAAGATCAGTTAGTATTTTATATTTTCATTAATGTCTTTACGGATTTGTTCACTTAAAATTACTGGACTAGATTCAGGAGAGGGGAGAAAATTCAGAATGGAGTAAACTTTAAAAGTGCATGTACTTTAGTGTAAATTACTTCTCTCAGGTTGGTTAACTTGCTCATCATCTGATGAAGTATACAGTGGAGACCAGCTAATGAGGAAGGACTGCTTTGGTCCACAACAGCTGTATAATTTAGCCTTAAGGTTGGGTGGAGCAGATAAGCCAAAGCCTGGAGAATGAGCTTTACATTCAGCAACCAGGTGAAGTGAAGAAATCATTAGGGAAAGTTCTTTCTCCATGGTGCTGATTTGTAGGCAGGGGAGATACTGCAGTTCTTTCTCAGAGCCTGAGGGTTGCTTTAGTCTATGGCCTTGTATTTACTACTTTAGTTTCAGCCATTTACCTGATTACCCACTAAAGGGCTAATTTATTAATTTAAAGGTACTGAAGTAGGATAGAAACCTATTTTGGCTTCTCTTTTCTGTCATTGTATTTATCTCTTTTTGAAGTATTAGCAGAAATGTGCTCTTCTATAAAAACTTTCACCCAAGCTTAAAAGTACTTAATTAGCCTAATAAAGTATTTCTAATCAAAAGGGAGGAAATAAAAGGCCACAGCAACCAGCAAAACAAGCTGTTATTTGGCATTTCAGCTGATGGTTCAGTTTGGCCCTGACTTTGTCCGAGAGTTGCCCTTCAGAGCAGGAAAATCAGGAATATGAAATTCAGGTTGACAAAGAAGGTGTGAATGTTTAGAACTTACTAGCTGGGATGAAATCTGAGAAGAAAAAGGGCATAAGAGAAATGAAAAGTCAGTGACATTTGAGTGGGCATAGTAACTTGTCATGGAAGGTATTTTGGTTTTTTGAGGGGTTTTTGTATTTTTTGCTTTGTCTTTTTTCTTTTTAATTTTGAAAAGCAGGATTGATTCCTGTTAACCAAAGCGATGGTCTTCAAAGAAATTTTTAAGTGATCATGGCATTTCAAGTAGGTTTTTTTAATTTTTTTTCAAATTAATGGGTACCAACACAAAACGGGAAGAAAAGGCCTGCTTTGGAAAAGGAGGCAAATGTTTCCTTCTCCAAATAATTTTTACTTTCTTTAGTGTGACTACTAGTAAACAACTGTTAAAGAATACATTTCTAAAGTGCTTTGAGAATTACTTGCACAGTGACCTAATACAGAGGCATCGAGTTTAGAAATGGCATGTTTACAGTATGGTGTCCTTTTGAAATTTAACTATGATTAATAATTAGAAAGATAGGACTGGTAAAGACCATATGGCATTAATTAATGTCCTTGAATATGTTCTTTCCATGCAGAACAAAATTCAGTTGTGACCACTGCATGCTACGTTAACCATATTATCACCCTCTTCTCTCTCTGTCCATCTTATATAGAATGTTTTATACTCAAAGTTTCTAGATTATTTGGAAGAGAAATCAATGACAGTGCCTATTGCCAAAGGACCTTGTTTTTTGACTGCAGTATCTGACTGGTCCCCTGTTATAAGTTATAAGCTAGGCCTGAAATTACTTTAGTAATAAGTAGGATATAAGAGAGAAAAATGAGTGGAGTGGACAGACTTTCAGAAAGTAATTTTTTTCTTTGCTGGAGTTAAATGTATATGTATATTTTTTGGCATAGGTGAATTGCTAGTTGATTTTTCCCCCCTCAAAATAAAGAAAAAGCCTACCTGATTTGATGATGTTATTGGATACAGGGTAATGCTATCTTCAAAATTCTGGTAATTTAAGGGAAATACTCTGGTTTTGAAAGATAACAACATATTGATGACAAATGTTTGAAATCCCTCTGTGGCATTCTTGTCCTTTTTGATTGGTTTTGCAATACTTGGATAGCAGCAAAATAAAGACTTGTGGCCTCCCTAACCTGAGGAAATGCCCAGATTGGGTTAAATGTTTTAAAAGCTGTGTTGGGCACTGGCTTTCCCAGTCTTCAGCGCAGGGATTAAAGCGTGGTGTACATCAGCAGTATTGAAACTCACTTAGGGCACCATATCCTGGGTCTGAACCAAAAAGAAGAGCCTTCATATACTAAATATCTACTACAAAATGAAAATAACAAACAGCATGACCCATCCTGCACCAAATCTCTTAAATATGCATATCTTCTTGTTGACAAGAAGCTGAACATGATCTGGCAATCCAGAAAGCCGACTGTATCCTGGGCTGCATCATAAGAAATGTGAGCAGCAGGTCAAAGGACGTGGTTTTGCCCCTCTACTCTGCTCTCATGATACTCCACCTGGAGTACTGCATCCAGCTCTGGGGCCCCCAACACAAGAAGGATGTGGACCTGTTGGAATGAGTCTAGAGGAGGGCCACTAAGGTGATGTGAGGACTGGAACACCTCTCCAATGAAGATGGGCTGAGAGAGTTGGGGTTGTTCAACCTGGAGACGAGAAGACTCTGGGGACACCTTAGAGCAGCCTTCCAGGCTGTAAAGAGAAGTTAGTAGATAAAGGAGGACTGGCACACATCTGTCTTCATGATTTTCCAGGTCACAATTATACATCTGTGTCATTGATGATACTCAGTTATTTGTAAGTAAATGACTGCTATAAGTTTAAGGGAAGATGCAGGTCTCCCTGTTTTGTTTGGTCTTCTCCTACTTTCTCATGCCTCCAATGCATCAGACATTTACAAAGAAGAAAATTATTCTTGTTTTAGAGAACAGATCCTCTGTCTGCTCTTTCAGGGCTTTTTTGGATCCAATGGAAGTTTGCACCCTGTGATACTCCAGAGGCAAAATTCAAGTTTATATGCAAATTGCAAAACTTTTATTAGCATTTAAATTGCATTTTATGATTCTGTGGTTTCATTGGTTTGCAACACTGCTGTGCAGCAGATGTACTTGCTCCCCACACTGTTTTTAACAACTCCAAATAGTTTCCCCAAGAAAAGTAATTGGTAAGAACTTTAGAAGAAGGAAATGTGTATTTCAGAGAATTACAAAAGGTCTAATATCACTTTTTTCAGAGGTAACTATTGTGAGTGTATTTTATACAAAGTATGACTTTGTGTTGAGCCTTAGATCTATATAGAATCAGAAACACATTTAAATATTACTGTGTTTCAGTGCTTCGTGGAGCTGTGGATGTGCATAACTTACATGAATTGACATGATCCGTTTCAACCCTGACTCCACAGCTTGTAATGAAACTGCCAAAGCAGTTTGCTTGAATGCTGCACAGGCAGTGGTGACATCACATAGTTTGGAACAGAAGAGTGGAGAGACTGGGAGCAAGGGTGAATGACAAGGAAGGGCTAATGGTTTTGGCATACTTTCTATTATTGTATGAGTTTACATGTGGCAGAGTCTGTCTGGAACTCTTTATCACAAGCAAATATTACTTTATGTGATGAGAAGGAACAGAGTCTGACTTCAGTGAGTATTTAGCTTCTATGCGGGCCCAAGCTGTGTAAGGGCTGATGTGGGCATCAGGTCAGACTATATCACAAGATGTCTACTCCCACCAACCTCCAAGGTAAGAGCTAGAGGCTTGATTCTGCCTTCAGAGATGTAAAAACCTGTCAAGACCCCATAGGCAGTCGTGGCAGTCGGCTGCAGTGGGGAGTACCTGCTCAGTTTGTAAAATGGCCAGTGAGCAGGTACTCCGTGCTTGCCGCAGTGTAAATATGAAAAGATGGGGGCTCTAAATATTTTCTTAACAGCTTTCACTGTACATTATCTAGTTCCTCTAATTAAAATTTCATTATTAGTATTTCTGTAGCAGTGTGTTAGGATAGCTCTTCATCAACCTGCCCAGGACAGATATGGATCTAACTGGAAGGTTTTAAAAAAAATCTCAATTTCCTATGAACATTTTTGTTCATATCTAGTTATTTCTATGCAATTTTTATGTCAAGGTACAGAGTAAGATATAGGTAAGCCTTGCTTTTCTAAAGCTCTCTTATTAGTATGAAATAATCACTTTGGTACCTTCCCTTTTTTTTTTTTGTTTTCACAGTGGGTTTGGTAAAATTATGTTTGCTTGAACCTGGTTATTTAACTTGTCTAATTTGGGCTCAGATAGTGAGGCAAAAGCAGTGTAATTTTGAAATGTCGAGGAGGATGTGTACAGCTTGTGGAGTTGATAGGTGTGAAAATGCAGACTTAAAAGATATGACTTGCTTTGAAAATCTGTGTTATGACTTAGCAATAGCAATGAATCTGCTGTAAGAAAAGGGGCAGATTTATTTTTTTCCTTGGATAGCTAAGTAATTTGAATTGCACTCATAGACTCATTCTATATCTCAAGTTGGAAGGGACCCATAAGAATCTTAGAGTCCAACTCCTTGCTCTTCACAGGGTTGCCTAAAACTAAATCATATGTTTAAGAGCATCATCTAGATACTCCTTGAACTCTGACAGGCTTGGTGCCCATTCAGTCACCAGACATCCTCTCAAAGAAGAAGTTTTTCCTAATGTCCCGTCTGAACTTCCTCTGACAATAGTTTCATAGGCATCCACAACTGTTGCTTTCACACTCTTTCTGTGTTTCATATCAGTGGAAATGTTCTTTCAAACCAGTGTGAGGTTGGAATACGTGCAGGACTTCACAGCCCCTATCTTAGATCAGTTGCTGCTCCATATAGGCTCATCCTGATCTGCAATTAGAGGCTATTTAGGAATGTCCTTACAAGGTGAACTTTTATGTGTCATTCTTAAGAAATTTTCTGTAAAGGTGTTGTGCTCTTTATAGACTGGGACATACAGAATTACCAGTACTTTTCTGAGCTGTTTCTAAATTGTACTTACTTAAATTCATATTTACATTTTTAAAGAAGTAATTGGATTTTTCAGAAGTGCTGAGCAGCTGCAAATCTTTTATGGCTCCAATGCTTACTCAGGGCAGTGAACATTTTATGGTAACTAGTGACTGCAATGTGTTGCCTAATTTAGTTTCACATCGCTCTCTTAGTTTTTACATAATTCAGTTCAATTTCATAAGATGGTGTTGGTAGGAGACTAAATAATTCACTTAGGTTGTGTGCCAAGGAATAAAAATATTCCTGCTGATTTTTCATAATGGTGATGTGCAAGGTTTAGATTAATGAAAAATATTTTTCACAGAATTAATATTTAGGCAATGTGATTTTGCTGAAGGTATTTGTGTGTGTGTGCGTGTGTGTGTGTAAAGTCTGAAAATTATACAAGAAAGTCTAAAAACAAAAGGCTAGATTCTGCTCTGGAGACAAGACGAAACACAGAATCCTACACGTTCCCTGACTCCTAGTTGATTTTGGAGAGGCAGAATGATCCAGAAAAATATTTATAAACCTGATATGTTACTTGTGTGGGTATTATGTTTGCAGTTCTTATATACTAACCTTCCTTCACTTTCTTCAATACAAAAATTAGCCTTACATTGGTCTTATTACAGTATTATTTTCACTTTTTTTTCCAAACAAGATGAAACAAGGATGTTCAGTAAGTCATGAGAATATTGTCATACGGAATATTAGTATAATAGGAAAGGAAGTACATATGCCATAGTTAAACCTAAGAGGAAAAATTCTTGTTATTTAACTACAGAATATGATATCTGCTTCTGAAATACTTGACTGCTTATATATAAAGCAATGATTTCTTTTTCAGTTTTTCACAGTTGGTGACATGAAACAAGGGATAAACATTGAAATAGAAAAAACTACCACAATGGATTTTTTTTTAAAGCTAGAAGTATCATTCACATCTTGACACAGAGAGTCAAAGATGAAATTCCAAAACTATTAACTCATTAGAAAAGTGAAATGGTGGGACCCTGACATTTGTGTGTGATGTTCCCAGCCTTTATTTAGGCAGAGATATTTTATTAGCATATTTGAAGTATCATGAGTTCTGTGTAGGTTAAAACAGATGCCTGGTATGCCTTGGTATTTCTGATTTATATATCCTGAGGTCTGATTTGCTTTAACCTCTCTGCAAGTAAGCAGGCTGTCGTAATTGTGTGAACTCTTGCCACTTGTTTTGTATTACATGAAGTGTAATGATTGAACCTGAAATGCTATTTCTACCTTTTGACTTTGTTCAGCATTCTCAAGACCAGTAGAAAGATAAAACGTACAAATAAGCAACTTGTAATTGTAGTCTTAAGTGGTGTTCTGCACTCTGTGCTAGGCACCATTCCGTGTGCCAATAACCGCCACCCGTGTGAAGTCGGTGAGCATTTGGTTGGGTAGGAGCGCAGAATGGAGGTTTTGTAGTTCAGAAGAAATTGCCAAACTTCTTTGTATTTATGCTCTAGTCTTTTCAGAAAAAATAACACTGGATGAATACGTAATGAAATTACTGTGATCTACGGGACTACTTTACAATCAGTGCATGCCCTAAAGTATTGCTTTGTAACATCTGTTTTATACTAAATGTTGGTGTTCAAGTGAGCCTTGTTAGCTGTTTGACAGTGACAGACAAAAATATTTATAAAACTGTTATAATAAATGCCTTTTTAGTCTAAGAAAATGTGTGATATGACATTTATAAAAGGAGGGGGGAAAAGTCTCTGAGGTTAAAGAAGTCTCTGCTGCTGCCCTGTGTTAACAATTCCTTCCTGTGCCATGGGCTTGAATTTATTAGCCTGAGTAATTCCATTTAAGTCAGTGAGGCTTGTCACAGTAGCAAATAACAGATGTGAGAAGACTACTTTTTTTTTCCACCATGAGAATCACAGTGAAGCTGTAAATAAATGTAATCATCTGTACTTTAACAAAGTATTAACTTACTGTAAGTATATAGAATGTAGAGTTTCCTGTGGTGACCTCTATGCTGTGTTTTTGTAACCTTTTTGATACAAATATGATCAAGTTGCAATATTACAAATTTGGGTGTTCTTTATCTGCTGTCCTCACTGCCCTATTCCTTGGCCAGACAGAGTAGGTCCTGAAGCAGTCAGAACAGGTTTTTGCAGACCAAGAAGAAAATTAAATTATATTAGAGGTTAGCAACAGAGAGGAGGAAGTCCCATCATACTCAGCAAGCAAAAGCAGCTGTAGAAGTCTCTCAAACAGGGATGCTTCGATTTCTGAGATCTCTCAGGTTTGAACAGGTATTTTAACTCCTTTCTGGTGGGCTGAGAAGACAAGTTGGCTCAGGGCAACAAGAAATATATTGCTTTTACACTGTGTGGGCTGTTTGTTGTGTTTGTAGTATTGCTACCCTGTAGTTGCAGGGTGCAAGAAAGGATGGATCTCGTGAGTGTCACCTACTTGTGCACTGTCCAAGCAATCATGATCAATAGAGGTCTTAAATATACCCAGTAGAGGGTCTTAAATTATGTTCTGTTTATCTTGTGGCATGTAACCATTGATGGATCAGTAAGGCATTTTGTCACAAACCCCATGAATCCAAAACATTCTTCTGTTATTCAGATCTCTGTATATCCAGCTCTTGTTCCGTGCACACAGCTATCACATAGGCTAACCCGAAAGATAGTGCTCTGGGTCCACAGGTCTTACTTGTGCTATTTGCATGCTTTTTCCACTGATTAAACATTTTTGTGTACGTGCAGTTGACTGCTATGCCTTACAACCATGCATTTCATTCCCCTCTTATACTGACCAAGATTCGCAGACATAAAGATACGAAGTTATCTTAATCATTAACTTTAACATTAAGATTTTTTTTCTTTTGTTCTGCTACTATCGAAACTGTAGTAGTTTATACTATTTTTCATTGATCTGAAGATGGTATAAGGTTGTCATTAAACTGAGGTGAATTAATGAAGTGAGATTAACCTCAACTGAGGTAAACATTTCACAAATGTTCAGTAACGCAGGTTAAAACAAAATCTCTCAAGCAGGATAAAGTTGTTTTCTAAACACGCAGGCCAGTGCTGACACCTTGTGGCTTCATTTCTGAGTTATTTCATAGCTTCACGTGATCATTTTGGATGTAAATAGTGATTAACTTGCTGTTGCCACCATTGTCTATCTCCTCTGCTTCATGGCCACCTCGGCACCCAGTATTTTGGTATTGTGTGTAAGACAGCTTGTGGTCTGTGTTGACTGAACATCAAGTGAATAAAGAGCTAGGGGTGTCTGTAGTCTCTTGAAGGGGACTCAAAAGGCTTCACTGCACAAAATCATGGCTGCTAGTGCAGAAGCAGACAGAAGTTACGAGTTTATCTCTTACTAATACCTCATTTTATACTTCCCTCCACATAGGAGAGCGCCAAAGACTGTCAATACTTACCACATGTGTACTTTAAGGTGCATACATCTTTTCTGCACTGGCGCAAAAGCATTCCTTTGCTGCCCTCTTCACCTCTGAAGAATCACTAATAGCAAAAATACAACTGAAGAGACTGTTGGAGAATTTCTGGTAGTATAGGAGCCTGAGGTGTGCTACTTATCTACGACCATAAAAATGCCTAAACCACAATGTATCAGTGCAATTTATACCTAAATGGGCATCTAATCTAAAATCTCTTACTGTTTCAAATCTTAGACAAAACCCAGCTGTTAAGGCTGCAGTTGCTGTTTGAAATCTGTTGTGAAATTAAGTTTTAGAGGCTGGGGTGTGTCTTGTGAAGATTGAAGATCACGCATCCTCCCTCAGCTGTCACTTCAGAGATTTTTTTCTGATGTTTATGGTCATGTCCCTGTTCTTAAGTATTCATGTGGTGGTAATACATGAATTAGAAATCTTTATTTTATTGCATTATTGTTTGGGGGTTTGTTTTGTTTTGTTTTTTTCCTTTACGATAGGTTTAGTTGTTTATAAAGGATAGTGAAACATTATAATTGGAAGAGAAAGGTTTTATACAGTAGGGACCAAATCCACGGCTTATGTAAATCAATATTTATAGCTTCAGTCAAGTCAAAGAGGTGACATTAATTTTTCTTCCTGAAGAACATGGCTACCCAAGTCTGTTAAGAAAAATCAAAGGAATAAGGATGTGCCTATGAAGATTTGGTTTGATGGCATCTCTTTAGCTAACAGAAGGATTTCAACTCTCTGCTATCCCCTGCATAAATCTTAATTGACAGTTGCTAATTGAACTTTAATGCAATAAAATGTATTGTAATGAGCCATTAGAGTTTGGCATGCTTCTGAACTAGAGAGAAAACGTTCAGGTAGTGATGTGTGCTTGATATCTATTTCAGCACCCTGCCAGGAGGCAGATCTATCTGATCAAAGAGCAGAGAGTGATGATATCAGTTTAAGGTTCAATAAAAGCTTCTCATACGGACAACTGCTTGTAATGCCTCATCACCATCAGGATCAAACAAAGTGCCTCTAGGTTTATAAATACATAAAATTAAAGCACTTTGTTGAATCTACTTGTGATCTGTTCAGCAAAGGAAAACAAGTAGCTGCAGGAGCTAAGAGGAACCTTTACAAGCATGAACTTCTGTGTAACTGGCAGGAAAGGATTTGCAGCACCGACAAGCCAGGACTGCAGTGTGAAAGCTCCGGGAGACCAGCTGGACCTAGTTCCACCTAGGGCTTCTGGATGCAACAGAGTTACAAGAAGCGTGTGGAAAAACCTCTACCTTTCCTGTTGTCTTTGTATTGCTCTGCATTAAAAAGCTTGGGTAGGAATAGATGTATTCCCACTTTCTAAGTTAAAGACAGTTGTGTTCAGGGTAATGTTAGCTTTTGAACATATCCATTTGTGCAAGAAATGCTTCATCAAAGTCCTGGCGGACTCTGATCTAACATTAAGTTACATAAGGTTAAACATACATGTAAATCCCCAAAAGTATAAAAATGAAAAAAAAAAAAACAAATTCCTGTGTGGACTTTTTACATGTTCAGAGGTACGTGACCTTAGTACTATGCCGTAGACACTGCCTCTCATTTAAAAGAAAGAGGAAGATCCCTCTGAGGGTTTTATGGCAGCATTAACAATAGCTTTAGTACCTGCTGAAGGGTTGTGTTAAGCTGTAAAGGAAAAACTGTTTGAGTAGCACAGTGCCAGCACTGAGCTAGTTCAAGTATCACAGATTTCAACCCACGCAAAAGTTGCTCAGACCAAGTGTATTTATTAGAGAGGCATTTAGACCACCTGTAAAATGTTAGCTGTCGCTATTATGCCTGGACTCAGAGATCTGGTGTATGCCAGCTGCAGGAAATTAGTTCCTCACTAGATTATTTGCAAATAGCACTTGATGCAGCCAAATATCACAAATGTCAGATCTAAAAAAACAGACAGAACAACTACCTTTTCAGTGGGCCTGATTCCCAGTGAAAGCACAGATGCTTCCTTGTTAAATGATTTGGTGCCAGAACATGTTCAGACAAGACAGAATTCTCCAGATAGTCTAACCGCTCTTGCTCTCCAACTGACACTCCAAATCTCTGAATGACACTCCAAAGCTCCAAATTTTCTGCTCCCCGAGACTAGAGCAGCAGTAGGGATAGGAAAGTGTTTAAAGAAGCAGCAGCGACAGGGCTGCACTTCTGGGAGGGGATGAGGATATGCAGCAAGCTGCTGGGCAATTCCACGCTCCCGCCCTTGGCCGCCTTCTTCAGCAAACGTCAGGAAGGCGCTGGGAAGCCCCGGCCCGCGCTCGGCGGGACAAGGGCCCCCGGGACAGCCCCTCATGTCCTACCGCCGAGGGAAGTGAGCGCGGCCGGCAGCTCTCCCGCAGCGGAACTACGTTTCCCAGCACCCTTCCCGGCCGGCACCGCCCCTTTCCCACCGGTGGGTGCACGCCGCGCCGTGCCCGGAGCCGCTCGGCGGGCGGCGCCTCAGGCGCGCCGTCTCTTCCGCCCCCAGCCCCGGCACCGGCCCGCTCCAAGCCCTCGCCCGCCGCCGCGGCAGCAGCTGCGCGTCGCCCGCTGGCAGCGGGGCCGGAGCGGCGGCGGTGCCCGTACCCGCGCTGTGCCATGGCTGACAAACACAGCACAGCCCCCGCCGGCTCCGGCCGCGGCTCCGGCCGCGAGTCCCCGACGCGGGTCCCGGCGCGGCCCCTTCCGGCCTCGCCGATGCAGGAGCGGCGGTCGGACGGGTCCCCCGGCACGGAGGGCGCGGGTGCGGCCATGCCGCGGCTGTCGCTGGCGGCCCGGGCGGGGCGGCGGGATGTCGCTGCCGCGGCTGGAGAAGCCGATCAAACAGGCCTTCTACAACACTGGGGCGCTGCTGTTCGCGGGGCTGTGCTGCGGCGCCGCCCGTCCTGGTGTACTTCATCCTGGAGGCGTTCCTGCGGCCGCTGCTCTGGGCCGTGCTCTGCGGCACCTTCCTGCACCCTTTCAAGACCTCGCTGACCGCGCTGGGGCGGCGCTGGCTCGGCCGCCTGCACCGCTCCCGCACCCCCGTGCTGCTGGCCGCCCTCCTCCTGCCCATCTGCTTCGCCAACTACGGCGTTGAGGCGCTGGGCGAGCAGGTGCTGCGGCGGGCGGCGGCTCCTGCTGCTCCTGGGCGCCGCGGGCCGCTGCTCTACGGGCTGTACTGCCTGGGCAGCTCCCTGGGTGTGCAGGTGCTGCTGGCACAGGCCGCCCGCCTCATCTGCCAGGGGCTCGACTACTTCAGCAGCCAGTGGGTGAGTGAGTGTCGGCGTTCCGCACCCGTGGTTTAGTCGTGCCCCAGTTTGGAGATGCTGTTAAGTCGAAAGTGACTCAGCCCAGTTCTTGGGCAAACATCGAGGCTTGTTGAGCTCTAAGGTGTATATTAAAGTTTTGTGAAATGGCAGCTCAGCTCAGCTCAGCTCCACAAGTGACCTGGCGGCGGGGAAAGCACCTTAAGGCTTGTCTCTCAGTGTACTGGGTTGTTTGGGGGTTTTTTTTGTTCTTAAAATACCAAACGGTGCAAGCGCAATTTGAACGTTAAAAAGTAAAGCTGTTTAACTGTCAAATGTTACTGACGGTAACAAAGTCTGGGAGACTACTTTTCCCTGTTCTGTTCGGTAAGTAGGCTAGTTAAAACTTCTGGCAGAACTCATTTACACTTTGCTAGTTATAATTGAAAATGCAAAAAATACTACATATCAGAAGCAAATGGATATGTGAAAGCATTGAAGATCAGTAAGATGAACTCTTCTTAAATACTGATGTCCAATTGCATGCTCAGATTGCTTGGTATCAAAGACTTTAAAAGCTGCTCTATTTTTTAAAGCAACAAAATACCCCCACCCCCTTGGGTAATAGTTTTTCTGAATGTACTGACAGAGGATATTTTGAACTATTTCTAGTGTGAATAGAACAGACTGAAGAATGTGCTTTGTCTCTTGAAGGTAGACACTGGAGGAAGAGATCTTCTTGGCTTTCTGTTTTGAAGTGTTGTCATATGCTGGAAGATGTCGGGATGTGTGTTTATGGTCTGTTTTGTCCTCAGAAGTATAATTGAGACTGAGTAGGTAGAGACACATTCTCTCTTTATAAAGAGGCAAGATACAACTGTGTTTATCTTCAGTTGAGTAGTGGCAGAATCTAAGCGTGGCTTGGTACTGATGGGAAACTGATTTGTTGCCTCACAATTTACTTGATAAGTTTAAGATTTTTAACAAATCGGTGATATTGCTACACTAACTGACCTGACTAAGTCCAGGCTTTTATTAAAACTTTGTTAATTAAGCCATGCTTACACTGAGTAAATATCAGGGCACTAGAGGAAGCTGCACTGATTTAACCTCATAACTATGATTGTAATGCACTGTGCATGCTCAGTGCAACTTTGTTTCACAGTCTCTGATGCTTTGGTTTTGCACTGGTGTTTCTGATTTAATGCTTGTGTTCATTGAACTACTGTAAGATTTTAACCAGGCCAAAGACAGTAAGCTCCCAGAACTCTTCCGGCTTGAGTTCCTTCGGAAAATTTTGTGTTTGTGTCCAGGTAACTGGCCATAGACTTCCCTAAGCAAACCAGTTGCAGTAGCTTTCTAAGGAAGCTGCCTATGTGGGCTTTTCTTTGTAAATAACCTCAACTCAGCCTAGCATCATCTATACACTTTACAGTGTATTCCTATTCGATTTTTTTTTAATTTTGTGGTTACTTGATTTGCATTATCTCAGAGCTGTAGCAGGATAACTTAATTTTATCCATTCTGCTGAGAAGCCCTGAACTGGATCAGTTAATACTATCAACTTTAACTTCAGTTAAGCATTTTAAAGCCATTTATTTGCCACATTATATTGCAGGATGCTATTTACATGCATATGTTCTGCTTGTTAGCTGCATAGGAATTTCAAATATTATGAGTTGGTTGCTCCATTGTACTGTTCTCTGGGATCTGAATCCTCCACGGTTCCTTCTGTATGCATGATTGTCTTGTTCCTTTCTGGTTCCCTCTGTTGTACTAGGGAAGTGAGTGGATGCCTATCATGAGAATTATGCGTTTTTGGAATACTACTCTGGTGTTCTCTTATGAAAAGTATTTTTATGTTATCTACTAGGCCATGATACAGAGACAGAAATTTTCCTCTGAAGTTCCAGGAAAAAAAACCCCTGTTCTTCAAATGCAGCAATTGCATGTGATAATGACATGGTAAACTGTATCTTGGCACCAGTATGTTAAAGAGCTTTCTTGTCCTGTTGTCCTCAAATCTGGAAAAGCCATTCATAGTGTTGACGAGTGAAAGATTTGGAAGTGACTACTTTCCTGTCTGTGGTTCTTAAGTCTCACCTGCAGTTTAGGAATTTGCAATCTTAGGTACCTCCATGAATAGATTGTTTGATAGGTGATTGCAAAACACTGCATTTGAAGAACAAGATCTTAAGCTAGTTTACAAGCATGTCACTCTCATGGTCTCCTTTTCTTTCCCTTTGTGCTTTACAGTTCCTCCATCATCTTTGAAGAAGCTTGCTCAAGAAATGTAGTATTCTGCTGGGCCTTAAATTTAGAGGCTGGTTAAAAATTCCAGATGATTTCCTTGCTCTGACTCTAGCCTTCTCTATGGGTTGTTTGCAGGAGCCTTATGTAGAGGGCCCTACATGAACTTCAGTTACATATAACAGGAAATGGGAATGTTTTACTCTTTCTTTTCTTTCTTGGAAAGGAGAGGAGTTTGTCCTAGAGTGGACTGAATATACCCCTACATGCTTTTATGCTGCAGCAGTTTCAGTGTGGTTACCCTTACAGGTAGCATACCATCTGAAGACTAACCTGGGATGGCCTTGTTGCCCTAGTTTTGTAGGAAGTGTGCCTATGTCCAGCACTGTATCTAAGGTATGGGAGATTCTTCTGCTTTGTGGCAAGCGTTTAAACTCCTTTAGGCTTACATTTTACACTTAGCAAATGACAGCTATTAGTTGTATTTTTTGTTTTGTTTTTAGAAGAGCTCACATACTCATATTTGTTTGGAAAATGGATAGTTAGTAGATCCAAGCAGATGTAAAGAATTATACAGCTGCTCTGTGTGGCCTCTGAAGTTCATCTCAGTAAATTAAATTTGATATAATCATAATGGGCAGAATTCTCTGTAGTGAACTTGATTACAGGGCTGTCAAAATCTTTTTCTGCTGGCCAGCCTTTCTTCCTTGGTTTGTCACAAGTTATTGGTCAGAGTCAGAACTGTGTACTCCTATGTGTGTGTCAGTGTATTTTTATATCTCTGATTGTACTAGCTACAGCTCGTGTTGTTCTAGGGTTTACATGCAGTTAGAGGACTTAAACAATCTTATCCTTACTGCAGTGCTGGGCAAATCTTGTAACACCATTTCCCATGGTATTTCCACACTGGAATATTGTCGAAGTATGTGTTGTCTCTTTTGGCCGATGGACGGACTGTTCCTCGTGAAGGAATCTATCAAAGACATCCATCGGGGAAACCTCGGTTTGTGTTGGCACTAGATGTCAGCAGTCCCTAAGTAGCCCTTCCACACTGATAGTTTCAAACGTACTTCCTGGCAAATGCTTTGAGTCACATGCTCTGAGATGTTTGGCTTCCACAGTTTTACTGTGGAGGCAGAAAAGCATCTGTGTTTTGTCAAGTTCGCCTAATGTGGCAGTTTTTCTTCTAGCAAAAGAAAGGGTTTGACCATAGTTTGACCATAATGTGGGAATAGCTACAAATGGGAAAAACACAGTTCTGATTTTTGATGTGCATACAATTTCTATTTTTTGAGTTTTTTGGGTAGCTTTTTTTTCCCTTCTCTTTCTTCTTAAAGCAGGCTTGCAGGTTTCTAAAAAAAACCCAGCATAAAAAAACCCCAAACAACACCTGAAAAAGTTCTTAAGTATTCTTTCCACTGTTTATAATCCTTTATTATTATGGTATCTTGGCTTATAAATCATATATGCAGGTGCTGACTGTAAACACATCTTACCAAAAACACAGATTTTGGCTCATTTTCACAACCTGGTAGAGATAAACTGTGTAGAGACCACATGTGACCTACTTAAAACATGATGAGGAGCGGCAGGGAAAGTCTGAGATATTGATAATGTTTCATTTTCTACTGTTGTTTTTCCCTTCCACACCCACCCTCAGTTTTGGAGGAGCATGCAGTGAAGTACCTTTCTTGAAGAGGCTTAGGAGCTTGTTTTGATTTATATGCATGAGCTGTAGCCCCAAACTCTAATCTGACACTAGCCTAAAGCCTAATGATACATGCTGCATAATATTAGTTATTTATTGGTATTTATATGTATTTGAATACAATGATGTTTCTTTTTCTACCACCTCTGAAAGAAATGATCATTTTGGAACTGTCCAGCAAAATTTTAACTATACTCTATAGTAAAACAAGAAAGTGAAGAAGTTGTGTATGTTGAGGAACCATCTCTTGCAAAAGTGTCACCATAAAGGTTGTTAGAGAGTGGTACTCTGTCTGCAGGGAAAGAATTTGATGTACTTCGTAAAACCTCTTTTTGCAAGTGAATCTTGGTAAGCTTCATTTCTAAATAGTGTTTTAATTGTGAGTTTCTCATAAGTAACTTTTGTATTAAGACAGGAGAAGTGAGCTAAGGGAGAAATATTTTTGACATCCATAGCTGCAATCTTCTGGATATCTTATATTTAATATTTTCTTTCTTAAACTCACAGTGTAGGAAGCGTTGCAGGACACATTGAAAATACTTTTAACCCATGTGTGCCGGTGTAGATTTTGATGGTCAGTTTGCCCCCGCCCCCCCAGGTTTCAGTTATGGGTTCATACTTTTGTCCCTTCAAAAGAGGGTGATCTCAGTCAACACTATGTTTCTGTTTCATGTGGTTTAGTAGTCTGTGTGTTTTAATGCCAAACATATTGACATGGTATATGTCAAAGTTGGGGCTTTTAGAACAAACAGAATGGGTGCACTATTCTAGTCCTTTGGACCTGGGGCAAGGAATAACTTACTTGTGTTCACTTAGAACCTGCTTTAGGTAAATGATGGCTTCCTTAGTGAAGGGAAGAGGTGGTTGACTTTGCTCTGAGGTGAACAAAAATGATGATGATCAAACATCTCACATGTTTGATCTGTTTGACAAAGGCTTTCTCCATGCTGAATGAAGGACAGTTACACATTCTTACTCTGCCAGACTCTACACACTGTGGGATATTTCCTCTTGTGTACTAAGGAATATGCAGTATAGCCACCTAAAATTAATTTTCGTTCTGAAAATTGGAGTCAAAATGACATTTTCATAATTCATCACCCCCCTCCTTATTATCTTTTATATTGTTTATAAAACCATTCTCAAATGAACAGAAAACTGAAGAAAACACTGATTTTTTTGAAGGCAAACACAGTTTGGTTTAATGCTGTGTGTCACTGCATTTTTCAAGTCCAACAGTATTCTGCTCAGCTTCTGTGGTAGGTTTGTTTTCCTTTGCCAGCCTTCATCACTGCTGAGGAGGAAGATACAGAAATGATGAACTTCTATCATAAAATCACTTCTTTGAACCAGCTTTGCGCTACAGCACAGTTCTAAAAGTTTGAGAAAGCGCTGTGTTAATGTGTAGTCAATGTGTTTATAAGGATTTTCTATTTTAAGAAAAAACAATGAAAATCTCTCTTTTCAAATGAAAATTTTATTTTAAAATGCTAAAGGGAAGTGATGAGGTAGTTAGGGCCTTTTTCTTGGTTCAAAATGCTGAAACAAACTGGAAAATAGAAAGCAATTTAATTAGATCTGTAGTTTCATCAAGCAGTTTTAAATTTAAATCTCAATTAAAAAACAAACAACAAACCAAAACATAAACCAAACCCTAAAAACCTTGCTGTATGATTTTCAAGTTGAAAAGAGCTGCCTGGAAAAAAATACCACTTCAGAATGGCCAAGGGAGACTGCAGACAATTAGAAAACGAGAGTTGAAACACCTCATTTAGTAGGTCCTGACTTGTTAAAAACTGAAAAATTTTGGAAAGTTGGCAGGGCATATATCAAAAGAAGTAGCTGTTAGTCAATCTTCTCAGTCTTCACTGTTGTGTTTACTGTGAGGTGGTTCATAGAATCATAGAATATCCTGAGTTGGAGGGGGCCCACAAGGATCATTGAAGTACAACTCCAGGCACTGCATAGGACCACCCCAAGAATCACACCATTTGCCTGAGAAGGCACATGAAGCAGGTAGGAAATGTGTTTGCTGCCATATGTTACGTTGTTGGGGCAACATTCCAAGAAAGACTAAATCATTCCAACAGCTTTGCTACCAGTGAAGAGCTGTTCTTGCTTATCCCACTTCTGACATATGCTTCAGTTGCCCTGTCATATTTCTGTGAGCCTGTTTTGCTATAACTGAATTACAGATAGTTTTTTTTATGAGCTTAGGGAGCTTGAGCTGGCTGGATGAATGTTAAACCTGTTGTGCAGAAGAGGTGGGACCGCCCAGCTGGCAGTAAGAGAGAATGAACTGCCGCTTTCAGTAGCAGTGAGCTATTAAATGAGCTCATCTGTTAAACCTCCCTCTTTGAGATTAACTTGTTGATAGGAAAGAAGGGGAGGGAACCGTGTAGATAAAGGATTTTACTCTCCAATATAAATCAATATAAATGTTGTCAAAAGTTGAGTTTGAGTTTGTTCTTGAAAACTGATGCCGAGGCCAAACGAGTGACTCAGATTTTCAAATCTGTCAACTTGAACAGTAACGGGAAACAGACTTTCAGTAACGTTGGTGATATGGTCATTCTGATGAATCTTAGACTTTTCAAAACTAAAATTTAAAAGAAAAATCACTGAAGCAAATGATTGTGTTTAACATAAAAGCTTAATCTTTCTATGGTGTAATTTTGCCTCCAGTTGGCAATTTAAAGAGAACTGAAGTCGTTCAGACTTGTCTAAGGCATCTTTAACTCTGGCCTCTTAAATTTACCACTTTAACACAGAAGTAGATGCCAAAATCCAAGAACTGCAGTCTTACGTCTATTTGTTCAGGGAAGCAGGCGGTTTTACTTCAAAAGCAAAACATTTTTTTCAATATGTGAGGGATGCTACAAAATACAAAGGAGATGTGAAAAATGAGGTCTTTACTGTCTGTTCACACAATTAAGATAACATTTTTTAATAGCAATTGTGACTGAGTAGTGATTTAAAATCTCAGAGTACATGGTGAAACAGGCATCTGCGAACTGACTACAGCTTGATAAATCAATAGTTTATGGTAGCTAATGCATTCTGCGAAGTCTGAAATGTATGAATTAGTTACCTGGTTAGCTCTATACTCTTTTAAATCAAATTGATAGACATTTTGGTCTAGCATAGAATTTTATCAATTCCAGTTTCATTACAATAATAGAAGTAGCTTAATTTTAATGAAAGTAGTCAATATCTTCTATTTTTTGTTTCAATTATGTCAGTTCTTGAGAAGGACATATAATAGTAAAGAGGCTATTTATATTCTCATGCTCTTGAAGCCAAAACCTTTGGAGACCATCCTGAAAAAGTGGGAAAGGTTATGTAATATGCCTTTAAAGAGTTAAGAAAAAAAAAAAGTATGCTATTGCCAAGTCAGTATGGGATGAAATCCTAGTCCGTGTCAATTTAGGTTAATTTGCTTTGTCAGTTGCTTTCAACTACAAATTGTTGGAAGCAGGCTACCCTAGTTCCTGTGCAGTGATTCTTGAAGTGTAGGAAAGTGCTTGGCCATCACATCAACCAATAAAGAGTGTCACTGAAATTAAACTTCTGTCACCAGTCAGTTGACTACATAGGCTTTTTTACACTGCTTCAGGGTTATTATTGTTTGATCTCTGGAACAAGGCGACTTGTTTATTTTAAAGTAAGCTATTACTCTCTATTCAGTAGAAATAAATACTTTTACTTGGGTCATTTGCTAAGCTTTTAGAAATGAGAACTGGTCAATTATTTTAACTTACAACACAAAAGATTATTGAATACCTAAACCCTGTGATGTTCAGCTACATGCATGGCTAAAAGTGCAATGTGTTTGGCTTTGTTGGCTGTTAAACAGTCTTACTCCCTCTTAGCCTCCTACTTTTGGCTTGGTTTTATTCAGACAGTTTAAATTACTGAACATACTGAGTCTCCCATTTGTAATTTGTCATTAAATTTAAAAACTGAAGAGAAAAATCTACTTGATGCTGAAAGATTTATCATACAAAGGTGCTATGTACCTGATGTTAGCAAGTAGGATAGCATCTTCGTGATGAGTTACCTCTTGCAATTACAGCTGTGCTGCAAATGCCTTGTGAGTGAATTCGTTACAAACCTGTGCTGTTAAAGGAGTGCTGCTGTGCATTTCCAATAAAAATTTTTGTTTGTTTATGACTTTAGTCTTAATGTCCATGGGTTATATTAGTTTGAAACATTTGTCTTGAGTCCACACTTGACCATAAGCTATTTGGAGCTGTGTTGATGAAAAGCTAGAGCTAGATAGCAGTGAAAAAAGTTAGCGATCTGCTTTGCTTAAAAAAATTGGTATGGAAAGGGTATACCTTTGTTCACATATCTTAAGCGGTTTTAAATTACTTTACCTGTGTGATCATTCCCTCTGAAGTTACCAGAGACCATGACTGCTTGTCTGTTTGATTCAGTACACTTAAGATTTCCTCTACACCAGTTAAATAAATGGAAGTAGTTGTACAAATCTGCTTTTCACAGGGACTCTTGCATCTTCAGCATGAGGCAGATAGTGCAAGGTAAAGAGGTGAAAACTCTTTTTGTGTTCTGCCTTATTACTTGTTCTGTATCTCTGCCTGTGCATTCTTACTTCTTACAGTGATGTCTGATTCAGCAAATGCTGTTAATAGAAATTCTCTTAAAAATGCATTGGGATTTATGGACTTATAAGTGTAAATTTGAAGGTGGGCTTAACTGGTTATGGATAGGGAATGTTTGTTGAATTTGAGCCAGAAATGTCTTTATTAATTTTAAGAATGCAACACCGAGTCTTTATTTTTACAGGTTTTTGTACTTCTTTTATTTCATACCTTCTCCTGAGTAGCAGCTTTTCACTTCCTGTTGCCACTGCTTCCTTTTTTTCAGCATTTTCAAGCTCAAATTCTTCATCTCAGGATTCATAATTAAAATTCTGTATTGTGACTTATCTGATAAGCAAAGTTGTCGAAGGCAGTTAGAAGCAGCAAACCCAAAATGACCGCTTCTGTTTCTTGATATGCTGCTGCTGATGCCTTCTTGTCTCCTTGGTTTTTTTAGTTAAATATATGATAAATTTACATGCTGTAAGTCATTTAAAGGCATCTCTGATTTGTGTACCAGCACTGCTGAGGAACAGCAGTTTTTCCCTTGCTTCCTAATGGCTTCTTTGCCTTAAAGCCCCTTTTGTCTCTTTGGATGGGAGCACAGGAGCTGGCAAACTGCTCTCTGCTGAAACGAGAGGTGCTGTGCTCCGTCTTCTCGTGGCCCTGTGGGTGCCACTGATGACCCTGTTTCATTTAGATTCCCACCTTTTGATAATAGTTCCAGAGTAGTTGCTTGATCACCTTCCTTTGGGGTTTGTGCCCAGCAAAGCATCTATACCCCCCATGTTAGAACCGTATTAGCCTGCCCTTACGCTTTACACTGAGTTTATATTTCTCCTGCATGGAGAAAAAAACTCTTGTAATTAATTTAAATGTGGGCTTCTTAAAGACTGAGAAGCTGAGTTCAGTTCTCTCTGTATGGCAGTTATGAGGGGTGTACATGTGTGTACACACATGCATGAGTACAACAGAGCTCTGTTTTCATCTGTGTATACATACCTATGTGTATCTTTTTCTTACAGATATGGACACTGGTAGTTGGTTACCTTCTGATGGTTTCATTCAAGTGGAATATAAGCACTGAACGTTACTTAAAAGCAGTCTCTGTTCCTGTTTGGATTATGCTGCTCTTTCACTTAGGTGAGTAACTAGAAGTCATTATTTTGATGCATTCGTGGGGGTTCTGTCAACAAAGCTCCTCCTCTGCTTTCCTGGTGAATCTGTATAATGGAGTCTTGGCTGAAGTGCACACTGTTTTCTCTGCTCAGTAATTCTGGCTGCATGTGTCCAGAAAGGAACATTGGAGTAGGGAATGGGAAGGTATCAAGATGCTGAGCAACATATGTCTTCTGCTCCTCCTACCTAGTTTGTACTTCTCATGGTTTTCCATGAGAAAAACTTCTTGTACTTCTCATGGTTTTCCCTTATTTGGTAGATGGACCAGATACTTACTCCTTGACATTGAGGAAAGGCTAAAGTCACGTGTGGGTGGCTTTAGACTTTCACTTGTGATGGTATTATTATTATTATTGTGTTGACAGCCTGCTATTAACCAAGGCTGAAGCTGTAAAATGCATTTAATAGTAGTAGTAGAAGCAAAAAAAAATAAAATTCTATCGGTAGTCAACAAGCTTGTCAAGATGATATCAGCAATATAAAATACATTTACCAGTAATCTATATAATTTGTTAATGCAAATATAAGGTTATAGTAATATTTTAGATTTACGTTGCACATTAAATATAAGAGATTATCAGCTTATATTCTCATAGCAGAGTTTATGGTGGAAATATCATGCAAATAATAGAAGACTACCATGATAGAAGGTTTCACAGCGTACTGTGATTTGCTTTGGTTTAGCAGCAGGTTTCTTGGGTTGTTCTGACCGTGTGGGGATGCTTTCCTGAGGTTTTAAGCTACACACAGTTTCTTTGCATTTGCTTAAATTTTGATGGTCTTGTGTTTGTTGGAAGTACGGGCTGAATAGCCAAAGCCTAAGAAGGCCCTGCTCTATCCCACTCTGTGGAGATCTAACACGAATACACATTTTAGGGGGGAACTTGATCTGCCTCATATCTAAAATATTTTCATTTTGTGTGTATTTTCATGTGATTTTGCAAGTTGTTTTTAAAGTTGTTTTCTGTATCAGCGTAGTTTAAATTCACTTAAGTTAGGAACAGTAACAACTTGGTTTATTCATTGAGAAACTTGTTCACCTGTGTTTTCTATTCTTCCTTTTCTTGCATATGGAAAACTTTTTTGTTTTAAGACACTTCTTAGTCTTTGCCTAGGTTGTTCTTGGTTGATGTGGTGCCTTTCCAGGTTTTGCTGAATGTAGAGTTTATTAATGGTGTCATTTTTCTTGTAAAAAAAAAAATCCCAACACTGTGTCTTTCAGCTTCTGTGGCAGGTTCCTGGAGAATTCCTGTATTTCTGGTTATAGTTGTTCTGATGACTGTAGGCATGTTGCATGAACAGCAGAATGGAAAGGAGTCTTCTGGTAAGGACAAGTCACTGTTTCTTTTATTGTTGAAGGCAAAAGTTCTGTAAAGTCATGCGAAAGAATCTGGACCGTATCCCTGTAAATTCAATAGCACATGGATTTCAAGAATTTACTTTGAGATTTTTAGTATGTTTCTTTCAAAGTGGTTTTCTAGAGATGAAGTGAATCTTTAATTCTTTACAGAAAATGATTACAATGGACTGATATTTCTTTACTATGGTAAAGTAGTGACTCATTATTAAGCCTGAGTTTCAAGCATAAACGTAGCACATGATTTTTGAAATCAGAGGATAATTTTGAAAGAAATGAGCAATACGGGTTTAGTAGCTCCTATAATACTGAGTATGAGAGAAACTGAGACAACTCCATTCAGGAGGTTTCTTATATCCATTAATTCATTTTTGAAATACCAGTTTCTTAAAGTAATGGTTTGTGTTAAGACTTTGGAAGAATAGGTTTTGCCTGTTGTGAGTCAGTTTTGCAAAAAATAAACATCAGTTGTTCCTGGTGAAGAAAACTTTTTTCCTGTCTTGCTGTTTTAGTTGGTTAGTAAAATTGATTAACTGGTATAAAAAGTTTTTGAATGATCAGACTGCCAGCAACCACAAATTATTTGGTTGGTAGCAGTTCATTAGCAAGAAAAACACTAAGCAAATAAGTGGTTTTGAGTTTTGGCACCAAAAATTGTGTTTAATACTAAAATTAATGGCACTCATTCCTGTTTGGTCATACTGAGTACTTATAATGCATACTAAAAAATAACAGTGTCTATCCATATAATTTCTGTTTCTTGACAGCTTCAGTGGGTATCAAACAGAAAATAAAACATTTTAAGACTTAAGCTTTTCTTTATTTACATACACATATATATTTTACAGGGGCAGAGCTTCCTGGTCAGATGATTTCCATTGCTGCTTCAACAATTGCCATGGCAATTTCAATGACAGAAGATGAGTCTAATAATGAACATTCCTCCCAACCCTCAGGTGACTGAATACTCTGTAAGAAACATTTGAATTTGCTCTAAAGACATGGAATTGGAGGGAATTAAGAACAAATTTCAAAATATTCCCTATCGCTTAATTCTGTCCAAAATAGTACATTTAAACTTCCCTTATGAATCAGGTTTATCTGTTTTTAAAAATGTTAAGAAGATGATAAAATAAAAGCTGTCTTCCAAAGGATAGTTTGTGTGACTGTCTGTAGATTTTGAAGGCCTGGCTAGAAGGATTTATTATGGTTTTGGGGTTTTTTTACAGTGCTTTTTTTCTTGTTCTTTATTATTATTTTTTTTGTTTTCCTAGCCTTTTGATTTATTGGCAGTTACATGATATAACTGGGTTTTTCCACCAGGTACAGACAGACTGGAATAATTTTTGTGTACATCATAGTGAGAAAAAAACCCACTTTAACCATGGCGTGATCAAAGTCCCTCCTATAGCGAGTTTACTTGACATTGCAGCTTGAGTCACATTATACTTTCACTTGCAATAACACAACTGGCTTGAAAGAGTTGCAAAGAAGGTGTTTAGATGTCCATCACTGCTTTTGAACCTTACCATCATTTTTGGGTTTGTCTTTGATGGAATGCCATACTAGAAAATTAAGCTATTATTGAGATCTCTGGAAAAAGTTTTGTCCATTTCCTGCAAGTAGACCAAACAGATCATTCAACTTGAGAGAAAGTGGAATTCCAAAACTTATTTTTTAAATGTGAGAAGGGCAGCTTTGGACAACTTACTCTTTTCTTACCTTTGTTTCTACATTTTACATGACTATAGTCAAAATATCATCTTTAATTTTGGAAATGAAGTTTTTGGGGTTTTTTTTGAGTTGAATTTTGAAATCTGGTCAAGCAACACACAACAAAAAAACCCCAGGCTATGTAAGTGGTTGTGTTCTTTTTTGCTTTTTTTTTTAAGTTACCAGTTTTAATTTTTTCACTTCTTTAAGACAGTTTTTGTTCTGTTTTTAAGAAAACTACAGCAGTTTTAAAAAAGTGTCTTTTATAGTGAATGTTTTTTCGATTAATCTTCTTGAAAGAGTTAACCAGATGGGTCTTTTTGTCTTGCAAATTCTGTTATTGTTTTCCTGCACAGCAGGAAAAGAACAAATGAGGAGTTTCCTGTTAACTCCTAACAATAGTTAAAATACTTTTGCAACAGTCTGTTGGAAATTAACATTCTATTCTGTGATATATTAAGCATAAGTTTGGCCATCTTTGGTTTGGATCTTTTGTGAATGGTGATGAAACATTATTCTTGTACAGCAAAAGGTTTTACCTACAGGCTTAAGAACCTACAACTTTTTTTGTTCTCCTTATACTATACTAAATCAATTGTAGAACAATCAATACTTGGTTTTTACTGTTCTCCATGTGGCTTAAATTTGTTCATTGAAAGACTGTGCGGGGAAATAAACTGTGTTGATTTTATAGTTTTTTCTGAACACTCATGTTTTTCCATATTTTGTTGTCGAATACTGGTATGTTGTACTGGAGGCAAGGAGTTTAATGATACCAGTGCAGGTGGTCTAAGTGGTCCTTCCTGGTATTCCAGGAGTTTCCACAATATACAGCAAAGGAGTCTGCAGCTTATGAAGCAGATACCACTGCAGTACTTTTTAGGAAAGATTCTGTTGTCTTGTTGGCTTTGGCTATGACAGATACTGAAATCCTTAAATGTATTCATGACTCTTACTCTCCCTTTTGCCCTCTGCTTCTTTGATTTCTTAAAAAAAAATGCACATAAAAATATTTTTCTCTTGAAATTGTGAAAAGATGTGGACAACTCTCTGTTAATGCTGTTGGTTTTTTTCTTCTTGGGGATGAGAATAATTGAAAATTCTATGACAGCAAGAAGTTGACATTACAAAGAACGTATTGTCTAAATTAAAAGAATGTGTCTTAATAGGACAGCCTGAAAATTTGCTTTTTTTGTTGTTATTATATTCAAAGAACTACCATGCATTCAGATTTTGCTATAATTCTTTACTGAGTATCTATTAACTGTTTAGACTGCCATACTTTCATTGGTTGGAATATAGAAAGGTGTTTTTCAGGTTTCATCTCAAAATATCATGAAACACACTAAATGAAATTTTACAGAATCCAAAGTTACTCTGAATCACTATACTGATAGGTCTTTTTTCCCCATTTGTGTTGACAAAGACACTCATTCCTTGGTTTGTAGAGCATATGTTGCCCACAGAATGTGACTTCTTTAATTTGCAAAAATTTTGATGGCTTTCTGGGCGGATCACCCTTGTGAACTGACTTAGGATACAGTCATCTGAATGGCAGTTCTGATGCAGGTGTGTGTTTGTCATGGGGAGAATACTGGGTCATTGACAGTGCCAGTAAGTTCTCCTTAAAGTGCTGTGGAACTGCATTCTGAAGAAGTGTTCATGTCTTCAGGTCCCCTAAGATTTTTTAGTTCTCCCTCCCAAGCTCTTTCCCATTTGTTTTGCATTCTGTGTACAGTTTGCTTAATAGGGAAACTGTAAGAGAATAAGGCTGTTTGATTTCTATTGCTCTTAACATTACTGTTGTTCTTATTTAGTTAAGATTTTCTTCATTACAAGAAAAAGTGTATCAAATTTTTCATTACCAAAAGAAGGAATTTTTTTTATTTCATGAAGATGACTCTACTAAGGACTTTTTTGGGCAAAAAATGTTGAATAACTTTAATCTTAGGCATAGACTTCAGCTTATTGTTCTGTTTTAGCTTTTAACGCTTTCTTTTCTTTGATAAATATTTGAGTTTCTGTTTGTTGGAATGTTACTTTTTATGTTGACTGTATTAATTTTGGAGAAAAAAAGTAAGAAGTGTTCAGTAAGTTGAATTGATAGAGGAGATATAGTTATGGATACACTGCTTCCAAATTTGTGTTCCTTTAATGCATCCATTTGTTTCTGTTAGTACTCTTCTGCTTCATTAAAAACAGGCTGAGAAGTACAGGGGAATCATAGACCCTCTTCCATATGACAAAAACAGTTTGTCTTTTTAGGAAAATTTCTGTTTGCAGGTAACTTTTTATCTCCTCTTATGAAAAATTAACTTGTGTCTTTTTCTTGAAAGTATAGTTTGTGTGGTAGGGCTGGCCATCATCCCTTTGAGACATGTCCTGATTTGCCCAGAACCACCCCACCTGAAGCTTCTGCTGTGTTCAGCTGCTTGCAGAGTTCCTTCTTTCACATTGCATGCTGTAATTCCAGCATTCTGAAGTTCCGCCAAATACATAAACAGCAACCAGCTGATGTTTGTCATCATCCCAGTGTCCATCAGTTGGGTGAATCAATAGATCTGCATTATTGTATTAGTGTGGTGGGGAATGTGTTTATAAGCTCTAAAAATAGTTCCACTTACTTGTAGAACACCAGTGCAGACTTCTGCAGCAAAAGAAGAGTGTTCATCCAGTGTGTGAGGATGCGGAGTTTGTCACTTACCACCACTGTACACGTATGACAAATCTGTCTTGTCTTTTTGCACATTCAGGCTGTCATGCTTTAGGCTAGAAATGGCTTTAGTGACACATTGCAGCTAAAAACACGTGTGGAACACAAATTGTTTGACTGATGTGCATGCAGTGTGTTGTAGTACAGTTTTTACAGCAGTTTTTCTTCATGGGAGAAGATGTGTCGATGTGACACAAATCCAGTGAAAGGGTTACGTTCATTGTTTATCAGCTGTGGTATGTGTCAGCATAATAAATTGCCTTTTATTCTTCAGCATAGAGTGACTTTTCACGTTTTCCTCTGTGTGTGTTCCTCCACTATGGCTCCAAATTTTTCTCAAGTAGTGGCGTGTTGGAAATGTGTGCATTTTGACACCAGCACGGAGACTCACCAAAAGTTAACACTAGTGTTCTCAGGGAGAGATTCTACGTAGAATGGCTGAAGATGGATTTGGTGTCACTCATACTAGGCAGACTTGCCAACAAGAAAGTTAAATAAATAATAAATTGCCGTGTTCTGTATACAAGAATTTTAATTTGACCATAATATTTTTGCATGAAATTACTATTTACTGTTCATGTATAAGGGTCTTTAACACATTGGTTCACATTTTCTAATTGAATTTCATGTGTGCTAACTTTGGAGTGAGAGGATGACAACATTTGTTACCCACTAATTTATGCTTGGTGTTACTAATGTGTGTTACACAAGCAAGGAATTTATGATCACAGTGTGAGTGCTATGTTTGTGTTTTAAGTGTTCAGGAAAAGTAGTAGTATAGTAAGAAATTGGTAAGGTACAAGCTTTCTCTTCAATGTATGCTCTATAATTTTTATTTTGTTTAAATGAACTTTGAGCAAATCTAAGATTCCTTTTTGAGTACTTGAAGTAAAGGGAAATCGAAGATTAATTTTCAGACTTCGGATTTCTTTTAGAAGTTAATTATACTTCATGTTTTTCATGGTTCTTTGATAAAATATATTTGGCTTTAATTTGTCTGCAGTGACAGGAGGCCTCTTAGAAACTGTAGCAACTTTTCTTCTTTCCTCCTCCCAGCACTACTTGGCATGGTGTTGCGGGATGTGGGAGAGCTTACACAGCCCTATTCTGACTTTTCAAAATGCAGATCAGTGCCAAGGCTGTCTTTTACAGAAATTACCAAAACCACCCAACCCCAAAACAAACAGCAAAACACAGCTCTCTGCCCTCCCCCTTCACCCCAGAAAAAAAAAGTTAATTTAGGAATAGGGAGCTATTCTATTTTGTGGTGAATATTAATGTGATAATTTCCTCTTCTTTGTTTGCATGTGTTTGTTTTAGGAGCAACAGAAGGTGATCAGCCTCCACGTGCTGCACCATCTATCTCCTCCTCTTCATCTTCTTCTGGGAACAGACAAAGACCTGAGATTGGATCTTTTCTTAGAAAAAAGAAAACAAGTGATATTTACTTTGTTTTACTTGTGTGGGCCATCGTCATTGTTCAGATCTGGCTAAATTTTTGGATTGTGCAGCTATTGCCAGTGCCTTTTGCAGGTAATAATCCAATTATTAGAAATATTTGTTAAATGATGACTTCAGTAACCTTAGGTGCTGTGTTTAATAAAATAGAAGGAAAGGCTTGTAGGCTTGTATGAGTTTTAATTTAAAACTTTTTCAAGAGTTGTTAAGATGAATTTTAGCTTCAGATAGGAAGATTGATGTACACTGTCTGTTACAATGTAGTGGAAAACTCTGTAAAATTGCTTTGTCTGTTGACTATTGTAGTTACTTGAAATAATGGAGTGCCATATCTTATGTCGTAAAAATACTTCTAGTTTAGAGAAGTTAGTTTTTCTTCCTCGTCTTCTCTTTCATATTTTTGCACCTATAAAGAATAAAGAATAAGCTGTTATTCAATAGTGAAGTTTTGCTCATGTTAACTTTTAATTTCTATCAAAAATAGGTTGCTAGGCTCTGTGGGCAAGTTGGGTTGGCCGAGCCAAGTGACCAAATACTCACAAAACCAATCACTCTTCCTGTCTTTTAATGTGGGCTTATCCATGAGCTGCAGTCCCTTTCTTATGGAGGTACCAGCTCAGGCCTCCTATCCCTAGACCACAGTCCCTTCAAGATGTATACCTGCTCCAGCATGGGTCCTCCACAGGCTCTGGTCCCTGAGTGGTGTGCCTGTTTCATTGTGGAACATGTCTGCTTCCCTGGCCTTTTTATTGCCTCTGTTTATCCCTCTGTTCCTTCTTTCTCTCTTGTTACTTGTTCTTTCTATGTTCCTTCCTCTTCTTCTTGTCTGGTGTTTTGTGCCCTTTCTTAAATACTTTTTCACCAAAGCACCACACATCTGTAACTGCAGGGCTCAGCTTTGGCCTGTGATGAATCTGTTGTGGAGCCACCTGGAACTGCGTCTTGCACAAGATACCTCGTAGTCTCTCCTCATGAAGGCCACCCCAGAGGCCACTCTGCTACTAAAACCTTGAGATTTGCACACAATACACAAGGCTAGTATAAACCATCTAGTTGTGCATCTGGAAATCGTGGCCATGGAGCCCTATGGGCTCAGGGGGCTGTGTACTCCTGGAGGCACAGTGAAAGGAACAGCTGCACCTTTGGCTGTGGCACTGTAGCAGCAGCTCAAGGGTAATGTGATGGCTAGGCATATGAATAGCTGAGTGCCGGATAAGAGGAGAGAGGGGTTTGACCTTTGTTTCATTTCAGTGTAGTTACTACAGAAGAAACTTCCCAGTTTTGGCATCTAGGTGTTGTGAGAAATGGCTATCAGAAGTGATAAAGGGATTAGAAAATGAATTTTAGACTTATTAGAAGCAGAGCTTATGTGGCTTAGTTTATTGAAAAGTCGAGGAATAACTTAACCACTGTTCAGAAATGTCTACTTGGGTGGGGGAAAAAATGAATGGAACAGTTCTGCAATTAGACAGATGGCAATGGATGGTTTTAAACTTGAGCCAGACAAATCTAGATTAAAGTGCATATCTATAAATGAAACGAATGAATACTGCTACTGCCAGTCATTACATCTAAAGTAACCACCCAACCAATAAACTTATGCCAAAAGAGAAATTACTTTGGGGAATATTTGTGACTTATTGCCTTAGCAGTGACACTAAACCATTAAGTGCTTTTTCTTGGCATATAGCTGAATATAACTGAATCATCATAAAAATATTACAAATAAGCAATATAATGATGCACAAAGCCAAATTTGGAACAGTGGATTACATTAAATGTCAGATGGTGAATTACGATAATCTGGAATCATCATAAGAGAGTTAATAGTAAAAATATTTGGAAAATAGGAAAGCTTATAAAGCAAACTCCCTTACAACTGTTCAAGTTTAATGAGGCTAATAACTTTAGGCACTTCTGAGACCTTAAGAAGAATGCTTCTAGTATGTAAAAAAAAAAAAAAAAACCCAAAACCAAAACCAACAAAAAAACCCCTCCCCAAAACCTTAAATAAAAAGGTGTTAATTTCATCAGAGTTCCTTATATTGGTAGAGAGGACTCACTTGAAGCAGTGTTTAGATTATTAGAAACATCTTGGTACCACTGGCATTTTTCCTTGAATGCATTTGTACTTCGGTGGAATGAGGTAATCTTTTAAAATTGCTTAGTGAAGAGGGTGGAAAAATTATACTGTAATTAAACCATAAAATTAAAAATTGAAAAGACTGCTATGGATTTAAAAGCTAAGCAGTAAACCAGGTTGTGGAACACTTGTAGCATTTTGTTCAGTGATATGACCCTGGGAATCCTGGTATTGCTTTTTTTTAAGATCTTTCATTTGCTTCCTTGCTTGTTCTGTTGTATCCTTTTTTTCATTTGTCTTCAGGTAATTTTCTGCTTCCTGAGATGTTTGGAATTTCTTATTAAGCAGCCTTTTTTAAATTTTGTTCACAACATTCTAATAACAGTCCTTCTTTAGCTTTTTCTCTCTTATCTCTTTTTAACCTAATGTGACTATAGACATTTGCTTGACTGTAGCACCTCCTGACGTCACCTTTGCAATGAATGTACATTCAGTTATTTTAGATGATATTGTTCAAATACTAGTGGAAAGTTAGAATGCCATTTCAGGTGTGATGTTCACCTTGTAAAGTGCAAGCTTGCCCAGTTTTGCTGAGCAACAGTTTGTGTATTGACCATGAGTTGCATTTCATCATACAGAACTTCAACCTATAAGTTTGGTGCTGGCACTCACACTGTATTTTCTCCTTTTTGGTATGTTTGACACATGATTTTAGTAGAAAAATTTTTGGGTTATTCTTTCTTCAAGAGAATAAATCCCATATTTGCCACATGGTGGTGCCAGAGGGTAAGTGAACCAAATGCCAGCGAATTGATGCACGGGCTCTCCTGGAACAAGGACATAAACTATCACAGGTGTGGCTTGAGAAAATAGGCTATTGTGAAACTTTGATAAATGCCCTGCGGATGGTGAAAGTTAACCCTTTAGGCTATGTATGTTATTTTACGCATCTCCAGGTAGAGGCACAGTGTGAATTTTTCAGGATGAGGTAGTGTACTGCTGACTACTGTGGAGTTAACATATGGCAAATCTAGTTTGGAGAATAGTTTTTCATAGTAAAGGAAAAGTGTCATTAAAAATACATTTTAATGTAATGAGAGGGAGTTCAGTATCAAATGTAGCCAAGACAAAAGACTGATCTCAAAATTGGCTTTTTGGTGTTTAGAAGCAAAATCTCTCAGTAGTATTTCTGCAGAAGATTAAAATGGATGCTTCTTTACTGTGAAATAAATGCTGACAATTCTTAAAGGAAGGATATAGTTTAACAGTGTAAAGGCCTAAAACTTAAGAATTTAGACTGAAAATTTTCTTTTATGTGTAACATAAAAGTTATGTTCTGCTGTTAATGTTCTGATGTTAATGTTCCGAATGTGGTATTTTACATGGAGTCACCTGGCATGGTATATGTATGAACATGTGAGAAATCCACTGTACTGGAATCATGGAATGACACCTTCTTGTCCCAGCTCTTGTTCAAGTCTGTTAGCTGCATTATTCAATAGTGTGCAGGCGCCTTTCTTCTGCTGTCATCTAAACTCCATGTGGATAAGCATAGCTGTGAAGCGAGTGAGGAGATTACTACTGAAACCACTTGAAAATTCTGAGAGTGGTTTCTAATGGGAAATAAAACTCAAAAGTCTTTTCCTTTCTTTTTCATAGGTCTTTCAGAATGGAATAGATATGTAGTCTTGTAATCTCTGATACTCGTCTGAAATCTCTGATACTTAATTTCCTTCTTGTGGTTACAGTTTGGGCACTTAAAAAACTTGTGGTTCATTTTGGAGTTTTGAACTTCTTGGCAAACCATTGCAAAAGTTGGTGGCAATTTGTTGAGAATTTTGTGAAGGAACGTCAGGAAGCTCTTGCTCCACGGCCCATCAGAGGACTTGGAAGTGTCATGCTAAAGCTTGACAGTAAGGTATTTCTACTTACTTCCTTAAGCAACTTGAAAGTTTGTTTTATTCTCTGTTCACCATATGCTGAGATGCTTTGATTTTAAAATAAATGTCTGTCACTAATGGATATGTCTTTCATGTGAAACTCTGTTTTATGGTGTATTTTAAACGATGTCTCTTGTCACTATTCATACACTTAAGTATACATTTAAATTTGTTAAATGATTACATGCAAAGCTTGACAGAAGTCAGGTCTCAAATGCTGAGTTAGCTTTATAAGCTTCCTTATCTGAGTAAGGCAGATTTCTCATGGTTTAGTCACAAAGATTTTGAAGTTAAACTTAATGAGCTTTAGTGTGAAGGATAAGGTGTTCCTACTTCTGTTGTGAAAACTTAATTTAAAAAGCGAACCATTGTGTTCTGTAAGTAGGGCCCGAGATAGTTTGGACACATTTGTTTATGCTGTGTGGAAGTATAATTGTTGAACAAAGTAATATGGTCACACAGAAGCGAGTCTTCCCTCTGTAAGAAAAGAAGTATGTGGGGTAAAGTATTTGGGAAGTGCTGTAGAATAAGTCATCTGTGTTACCCTCCATTCTCCCCCACTCAAAACATTCTCACATTTGCATAGCAAATTGGAGAGTTGGAAAGCTCTGTAAAATTTATGAAGTGTCCTTCATTCAGAATTTAAGTTTTCACATAAACTGATAGATTATTTTGTTTGTAATAACTCTGCTGGTGTGTAAGAATGTGCTTTCTGTAACTATTGTTGAAATGTTCTCTGCTTTAGAAAAAGCCATTATCTCACAGTTTCAATAACTGAAGAGCTGAACTCTGTAAGTACATTTGTCAGAGCATCTATACCTTGGCAGATTGGTCTGCAGTTTATAGCTCTGAATTCCTACAGCAGAGGGAAGAGCTTAAGCCTGGACCTAACGGGTAAATGGATGTCAAGAGGTCAACAAAAGCATTGAAAGGGCTCTAGGAAAAAAGTACCAATTTCACAGGGTTTGTTAAGGAAGAGTTTGAAAAAGGAAAAACCATTCAAAATGCAGCTATGAACACAATAAAGCAGTTTTCCAAAGGCAGTGAAAAGTATTAATATGTTGGGATAAAAGCTTACGTTATACAAAGCTTTTCATTAAAAGGTTTTGTTTTGTAAGTAAGAAGACTCTCTAGACACAATATTGAATGTATTGTATTTCATGAGTTGTCAAGTTTAGTATCCTTGTATTGTATAACTGTATGATATAGTGTGCTTCCTAATTCCGCTAAGTCTTTTCTCCTTAAAGAAGGTAGGGCTTTAATGTGCACCAGAACTCCCCGCTCTTCAGCTTAAATTTATTTAAGGTCAGTTTATATTCATGTTCTTGTCTAAGCAAAAGAACAATGTTGCCACAACTCATTTCTCCATCTCCCTTCTCACTCCCATTTTTCAAATTAGTCATATTTATTCCTTCTGAGTCTTTGCTGTGTGTATTAAAGCAATTTAAGCTCTCCTAGCTGTTACAAGAAATACACTTGTTACTCTGCATGATTCTGTTGTCATCATTTGTGCCTATTCTACCTCTGTTTCAACTGGCTTTTATCATGGGGAGCTGGAATTATGTGTTCTTCCAATGCTTATCACACTAATGCTTCTGTATCTTTAAGTTCTACTGGCTATGCTTATTCTGTGTATTGTAGGATCATGGATGCATCATGTCTCTTGAGAATTTGGGAAGCAATGCCACAGAATATTGGCAGTTGTCTTTTTTGTGGGGACAGGGAAAGAAGAGGAATGAAAATGACATCCTTGCAAGATTGTTTTGAAAGGATGGATGAACTGTATTTAATTTGGATTATCAAATGTTTTGGCTTCAATAGGGGCTGTTGAAGAGGAAATAAAAAATATGCAAACAAAATAGAAATCTGGGGAGTAAATTGTTACAGCTTACCTTTTCTGCATCTGTGTGAGAAACCAAGACTGATGGATTGTTTCCTTTGCAGTTAGATATTTAACTTTTTAATATTTTATTTATACTTTGTTTTTATGGGAGATGAAGCTGCTTAGGGTTTTTGTTTGGTTTGTTTGTTTTTTATTTGTATGCTATTGAATTAGAAACTGAATCTCAGCATCAGAACATATTGAGGCCCTTACCAAAGTACGACAAACCATTGACAAGGTTTGTTTCACGCAGATATTTAGTGGTACTACCTGGTCTGGCAAACATAGTATGCCCAATTAGGAAACAGCTCCATATTTGAATAAAATGTAGGGAGGATGAGGAAGACAGAGTGGCATGTCTTTTTCTCCCAAACAAAGTTTAGGAGGCTAGTGTAGATAGTCTGGAAAATAACCCATTGTGAATAATGGGAGAGTGCTGCACATGCATACAAATCTGAGATTTACTAATTATGTCTGTTTTTTTAATAAAAGCAGCAGGAAAAGAACTGCTTCTCTTCTTTCTAATGCTCATCTACCCCTGGTTGTCTTAGAAATGCAGACAAATTTGAAATGAAGAGAAATTCTGGTCAAGAGAAAAGGAAGTAGAGCATTGCTTTTCATTTTCCTTATAAACAGTAGGTCAGTCTGTGCCTGTATGTGCACACCTCCTTTAAATGTGGACTATGAAAATAGGACGTCCTTACTGTATTCTTTAGTCCCTGATTGTGCATTCACCGCATGAAGTCAACAGATGTGGCAGTTCAGCTGTGAGAGACCTCCTGGAGGAAAGAGTAGGGGGTTTTCTGTTGTCATCTAATGAGTCATCTTAAAATTTAATAGATACAGTATCATGCATATTCTTCTCAACAATTGAGAATTAATAATTTGGTTTACTGATAATTTTTTATTTTAAAGAAGACTTGTCTTTCAGTATGGTGACTGTAGTTTGATTATAGAGTTATGAGGGAGTTCAACAGCATAGACAGTAGCTCAGCTGCATGCACTACACTTTTACTAGTTGGAATGGGCTTTCTGGTGGACTTGAGTGAATCATGTAGTTGTTATATGCTTTTTCTAGGTGTAACTCACTAGAATTTTATATATGGATTGTTCAGGATGTTTGGACTTCGGGTAAAATCAATGTTTATTTCTTCTGGTACCAAGTTTACTATGTAGGTAAAGCCAACCACAGAAAATGAGCAGAATCTTTATCAGTGCATATATTATTATAGGAAATACTTTCATAGGCATATGAGATTGTAGATAAATAGTTTTCCAGTAAAATACTGGAAGAGTGGCTATGGTCTTAATACTTTTGGATGACTTCAAGATTAGAATTAAGGTGTAGCCTATTTTCAAATGTAGATTGATTACATCTGTAGAACTACTTAAACATCAGTATTGGTAAGCTAGTGGGCAGGTAGGGCTTCTCAGGTATTGTCTTAAATATTAATAAGAAAATAGTTATTTTTTACTATAGCATATAGTGTTATTTCCTAGTTATTTTACTATAACATATAGTATTATTTCCTAGTTATTGTATAGATCATCCAATTCCAGAAGGCTGAAATTATAGAAAAATACCAAAGACTTCCTTTCACATTCTGATAAAATCTTAAACTGGTGATAGAGCTCTAGCTTTTGTTGTATTCGTATGGAGTTGCACAGAGGAGAAGTACCATGAGAGCTATGTTTTTTCCAAACTAAACCCCATATATAATAGTGGTATAGATGTATAGATAGTATTTAATATGCAGAAGTAAAGTTAAAGGTAAAAGTATGTTGTTGAATCAGTAAACAGCTTTACCTGTTTTCACTGATAAATTATTCCACAGGTGAAGAAGTAAAACAGAAACAAATTCAACAGTGTCAATTTGAGGTTTTTGAAGCTTTGTCATTGCTTTCTATTACTGTGATTCTTTCCATGAATAGTAAAAGCTAGCATAAGTGGATGCTTTATGGCATATTTTGGTTTCATGTTTCCTGATGTTCATGTTTTTCTGTAAATCTTTTTCTCGCTTCTGTTGTAACTAAATTAACGTGAGGTTTTTTTTATATTTGAAATATTTTTACCTTTTGTTTTCATTGGGAGATAATATAATTAGTGTCAACTGGTGAACACACTAGATTTACTGAGCATTCAATGATCTTGTTTTCAGGAAGAAACAAACTTTGCATACTTGATCTTAACCTCTAGCGCAGATGAATAACAACGTTAAAGCTTTTCACTGTTGTGATTATACTGCTAATTGATTACTAATGGTTAGAATTAAGAGTGTAGTGCTACATAAACTAGGTCCTAAAATGAGTGTACTTGAGCATATGGATGAGTATCAGTAAGGAAAAAATAATGGTAGTGCAAAAGGAGAAATTAACTGTTCACTATTGAAAAGTGCAAGGAGAATTATATGACATCCATACGTTTATTTCATCTACAGTTTGCTGTTGTATGTATATCAGAATTAATTATGTATTTGATGTTGTGCCATTGAATGTGAATGTTTTAATATAATGTGGTACCAAAAAAACATATAAAATTTGTTTAACAGTAATTGATGTAATAGGAGTGTTTTGAAATATATAGGAAACTGCCTGAATGGGAGTATTAATGCAATAAACAAGTATCTCATGTTAAGTTTTGGTGTTTTGTTAAAAGTACCCTTCTCAAAGTACTTTTACAAATCCTATTCTGGAATCTGAAATGGTAGCTCAGTATAACTGAACTGGAATTGCCCAGGTTATTCTGATAGCTCTGTTCAAATCATTAAAGTTGTTCCTATTTGTTATATCCCTCCTCGTTTCAGAAGTGCATGTTAATAGTAATACCTAGACTCTTGCATTAGAAGTTACTATCTTTTCTTCCTATTACAATTTGCCTTTGTGTCTAAAACAATTTCATTTTCATTCTGTGGATGACTTTGCCTGCCTGTCATTGCTTTTTTTCCCTATTACTGCATTTTTCAGTAATTTTCCACTGTGTTGTCTTTTTTCCCCTTTTCTTCCATCTCCCCCTGCCACTGACAAGCTGTGGCACTGGCTTAATAAGAAGGTAAATAAAGAGAAAAATTGTGATTCCAACTAATGGATTCTGTGGTTTTGGGGAGTTTGATTTTTTTTTTTTTATTTTTTTAATTATTTTTATTTTGCAGCATGAACACTTCTTAACATGCCTTGCTTGTAGATTTCTCTCTCAAATGCCTCTTTTCCAGCTCTTGATATAAGCTACTGAAGGTCATATAAATATACCTGATCTCTTGTCTTCTACTCCACTGAATGCACATAGTTAAATGTACATTTTGTACAGCAGAATATTGCATTAGCGTTTCAAGTAGCAGTTTGATTTAGTGGCACTTTTATTTAAGAACAGTTGATCTCCACCTAGTCCCCACTTGTACACATAATGAAACCAGTTCTCTCCTGCTCTGTAGAGCTGTTCTCCCTCAGAAAAAGCATCGGTGAACTAACATGGGAGTGGCGAGGGTGTGAAGCACAGTTGTAAAGCTATGGGTGTAAGCTGTTGCAAATAGTGCATTGACTGGTTTCAGTCAGTGCTGTAAATCTTTTACTTTTGAAGTGTCAAACTTGCCTGTGTACACAGGCATAGTACATAGTGTACCAGGAATAAATACATACATACTGATATGGAGCATACTGGGAGTGAAATGAGACTTTGCATGGCCTTAGAACTGCTGAATCTAACAACAGTCTGAAGGGAAGTGAGGGCTAGTAAAAATAAAATAAAAAAATAAATGTTAAAAAAAATTAAAGTAGTTGGTATAGTTAAAATATTTTTTTCTTTTTATGTGACTTTCAAATATGTGTGACATGTTTTTTAAGAATTGTCATTCCCAGTTCCCATGGTTCATCTTAGCCAACTAGGTTTAACTATTGTTCTTTGGGGAACTGTCATTCCAAGAGAAGTAAAAACTGATTTGGTGCTATGTGTGACTGAAATCTAGACAGGTACTCAATGCAGTAATATCTCTCTGGGACTTGGGCAGTGGCATTGCTTCAGACAAGCATAGATCTGGGAAGAGATGCCTATAGCGTGTGCATGGCTGAAGGAGCTCAGAGTTTTATAGGTCAAAATCTAGTATGTGATAAAATACCCATAAAAGGTCTTTGTAAACAAGGAAATGGGACTGCACAGCTGGTATCTGCAGTGGGTGGCAGATTAGGAATAATGCTGCATTTAGTGTGTAGGCTATGCAGCTATAATGAATTTAGGAAATATGATCTTCAGTATTTAATGAGTGAACCCAGGGTTGTATGTTGGGAGGCTTTCTGTGTTTCTGAGCAAGAGGGTACAGTTGCTTGCTTCATGATTTAGTTATAATTGTCCACTAAGAGGGGAATTTTTGAGTGTTCTTTTGTCCTTGACTATAGTTTTCCTGGTTTAAAATTACATTTTTATTTCCCAACTTTGAAATGTTTGTCTTATGTTAGTGCCCCGTGGTTAGTAAATATGTGCAACCATAACCCTTCATAATTTTTTTTTGTTATGTATTGGTTTGTTAGCACGATTCAGTGAAAAGCTGAGTTCAGTGAGCCACAGATGAAAGTTTAGTCTCAACTACTTTTTTTCTGGCTCTGAATTTGTCGCTTCCTTGTTTGAAAAAATTGATAGGTTGCAGTGTAATTGCTTTAAACTCTAAAATGTCTGGATTTTAAATTTAAAGATTTGCATTATTTGGCAAAACCCTATGGATATAGTTTCTTAACAGATTAGGATTTGTTAGTTCCTAGGAGTTATTTTTGAAAACTATTGGTTTACTTTAAAGTTTCATAGGTAGAAATCCTGAAAGTCCTATAGTGTTACATGCTGTGTTGACTCTTGTGCATGAACTTATAGTAATAATATTATGATCAAGATGAAAAAATGTGCAAACAGTGTCAGGATCGTGTGGGTTCATTTTGCTGTAGGTGGGTTTTGGTGTTCTGTTTGGTTGGTTTTAAATAATTAAAAAAAAATGTCGTATACTACGAGAGGCAAAGAAAAGAGGGGATTTGTAATACAGAACACTGGATGCGGTTACAAGGTTGATTTCTTTTGCGCCTTTCTCCTTTTTACCCATCTTTGAAGGGAAGTGCTTCAGAGAACACCTAGATAGATTTCTGATAATCCAGCAGGAAATTACAAATACATCACCTGGTTATGGTAGAGTTTGAAATAATGGTTCATTGTGACTGCTGGTGACAAACCTTGTTAATTCCTGTTCATGGTCTGTGTAGCCCAAAATATAGAATAGGTTCAGTTGGGCTAGCATGATTTTTTCTTTATAACATTTTCTAAGTCAGGACTCTTTAGAAGGAATTGCTAAATTCTGCCACTGTTGTTGGAGGGACACTGGTGTAAATAGACTTGAGACCCCATGTAAACTATTCCCTACCTTTTCTAGGTTAACTACTCAACAGACTCATTTCAGCATAACCCTTGGATGTGTTCTGCTTACAGGCTTCCCCTTGTTCTCATCAGATGATATTAATGAGATGATATCCTCAAATATTAACTGAACAAATGAGAAATAACAAATCTAAGAAATGCCTTGTAAAAACAATCCTCATAAATAGTGGAGCCGTTTACAGAAAAAAAAATAAAAGTCCTCGTTGGTAATTTTATGTAGATGTAATTGAAAATTAAGTAGATGCCCAGGTCTTCTTCACTGTGTGAGTAATGCAGTAAATCAAGCATACTAGAAAAACTATTGCTCTGATGGCTATGCAGTGTGAAACATGAAAATATTAATTCATAGATGATGTATCATACTGCATAACATGGAGAACCAGTCTAGATAGGATTTCTGATAAGCATGGACTGTAGTTCTGTTACAGCTTAGTGCAATATAGTTTGTATCATCACCCAAAAGTTGAAAGAGGCAGAACTTGCAAATTATTGAGAAGCTTTCTAATAGAATGCAACTCATCTTGAACTTTTTTACAGTGAGCTAAATTTAAAAAAAAAAAAAAGTTGATGACCTTTCCCTTCAAAACTGTCACAATAGTTTTAGGATGGTTTTTTGTGGACAGTCTATCACAAATCAGTAACATTTCAGTTTGGTTTTACAAGTGTGACCTTCTGTAGCTTAGCAGCCTGGCTTTCCTTTACCTTTGCATAATTTTGGATGTTGCGGCAGCATCAGCTTTCTGCTGTTGACTAACCTTTAGAAGCTTGAAACTGAATAAAAAACTTCATGATCTCTGGCTAATGACTAGTGTTTAGTCAGTACATGTTTGTCTTTGTGTGCATGCCCATGGTTTACAGGAAGGATGTAAAGGGAGGTCTGGCAGGGTTTGGGTGAGAGTGAAGTCTAGACCTGATTCAGTGGTAAGTACAAGCACGAAGGGATTTAACAGAGCAGCCTACCTGCAGTAACATAGCACCTATGCATTATTTAGTATGAGTGTGCAAAGGTGAGTGCTTACTAAGGAAGCATTGTGGATTAATGTAGAGGAAGGAAGGGAGTTTGAAAAGCAAACAAAAGAAAAAACCAAACCAAACCAACAAAAAAAGAGAGAGGAGTAAATACATCCCTAAGTGAATGCTGTGCATCTGCTTTTACTTCTGCAATACTCAGTCCAATTTAGTCTTCTCCAATGATACATCTGTACCAGTTATACAACTTGGATCTCCTTAAGACTGTGTTGAGAGATGTTACTGCAGTACCTTAACAAAGCTGGCTTTCATCTCTCTTGCTTGGGCTACCTGTCCAAATGAATAAAGACAAGGTGGGCTTGCATGACTGAGGCTGCTACCTGTTGTAGTACATCATCAGTGCTGCCATAGTTTTACTAATTAAATTAAAGGTAATTCAGGCTTTACATGTGCTTCAGCTGCACCTTAATGGAAGTCTAGGCATATTTGAACCCACAATACAGAGTGTCAGGAAAAGATACCTTGTTCATCATGTGCTATTTCAGAGAGAGTCCTCATCCTGATCTCAGCTCTGTTGAGATTACCCCTCACAATCATTGAGGCTAGCATTTTTTGAAGGTTCTTTGGAAATACTTCCAATTACATGGATTCAGTGAATCTGATTAAGCTGCTATATGTAAGACTTCTGGATTTCTTTTATCCCTAACTTAGAAAGTAAATAGAAATTATTTTGAACTTTGTCTAAAGTAATAAGAGCAGCTTTAATTTTTAACAGCTTCATTTTGAAACCTGTGTTATAAAATTTCCATCCCCTGACCATCTAATATTTTTTTCAGTGGTATTTTTGATTTATGTCCTTTAAAGCAGGAACTTTTATTTCTTGCTTCCCTTGTATAATCTTGCACAACCATAGATGTGTGTGAGGCTTGGAAGGGCGCAGCAAATCCTGTTTCAGTCTTGTTTCCAAGGAGGTAACAGCCTCATGTAGAGGTTACTCAAAGTTTTTCAGAGAGCTGCGGTAGCACTGGCAAGACATTTCTGATGGCTGAAATATTTCAACAATGCCTGAAGAGTGTTAAAAATATCCAAGACAAAAGATCTTGCACATTCCTTCATGTTCTCTGATCCTTTCTTAATGTAGTGCAGATTTTGTTACAAAAACTTGCTGGCTCAACACCTTGTTACTTTTAAAGTGATTTTGCATTCTTTTAGTTTTTGTCATCATTTTGAGTAACGGTTCTCAAATGCTGAATATAATCCTTGTGTTAATTTAGGTCAAACAAGGAGCTGGTTGTAAAAACTTGAAGTTTAAAAATAATTGCTTGATGTACATTAACTGCTCAGCTACTACAGGATGAACACAAAAAAAATAAAAATTCTTACTTTTTTCAAATAGTAGATCTAACTTCAATATTAACCAATTCAATCATCACACAGCAGTCTGTAGAAGTTAGTTGTTCCAGGGCCAATTTCACATGTAGGGATAGGGTAAACAATGAAGAAAGAATTAATGTAAACCATCAGCATGCATATTAGTAGTTTTTTAAGATCTCTAACTAAAAAGTTACCAACTTAATCGTTGAATAACTTGTACTCGAAAGTACTTTCACCTACTGCACATTAACTTTGACCTCAGTTCTCTTAAAGCACAAATTTTACAGTTGTGCTGCTGCTGCTTTTTCCTGTAATAATGCCAGATGGAATATGAACAATAGAAGCTAGAAAAATGTATTTGATCGGACTTGCTTGGGCTTTCACACCTTTTAAGTAAACAGTCAGTTTATGTATGAGATGAAGCTCAGCTTCCACTATTGTAGAGCACGCTGCAAAGTTGCGTGACTGAGCAGTTTTATTGTTTTCAATAACACAGTCAGAATGTCTCTGATCTTAAGTGGTATCACTATTTGTTTGTGGGCATGTGTAAAATGGGCCTTTTCAGAACAAGATACACACCTGTTTCCTGTATCAGTAGGTTTAGCTAATGCATGCTTAATGCTGAGCATCCTTTTGAGGTTGGAAGTGGATAGAAATAGTGGGTGCTGAATAACTGGCCTGATATTCAATAATGTAGAAACCCCACCATCCCGTTTCAGTTCACAAGGTGATGAGCAGCTCCAAAAATTTTATTACTTGCAAAAATACTTCATTTGTCATTTAAATGACTTTTAGCTATCCAAATCTGGAAGTTATGAGTGTACTTTACAGTATGCCTTGATAACTTTGAAGTCCTGTGCAGCCAGTATCTGTAAGTTTCCAGGTTGCTGAAGAACAAGAAACAAAGATAAATTTCTGGGTTCTAGCTGACATGAATGCTAGCTCCCTTAGGTCTAGTAAGTAACTGCTGAATTATTGCTTGCTTTGCAGAGAGCTTGCCGTGTCATGTGGTAACGTGTAAATGTTTTTTTGCAAAATCACATGCCATACCATGACCTTAATCATGCTAACATCGCTTGTTAATTGTTCATCTCCAAGCTTGGGCATAAATGCTGTTTGATTAGAGCCTGATTTTTTACTGTGATTGTAAATAAAAATAACAATACTGTTGTATAGTCATATAGCATTGCTTTCCTTAAGTATTGATTTATATGCCATAATTTTTTTATTTTTTTCTGCACAGATGATCGTGTGGTTGGAGAAAATGCTAGATAAAATAATCAGCATTTTTATAATATTTTTGCTAGTCATAGGAACCCTCCTGCTAGCCCTGCTCCTCACTGCAAAGGTACAGTGTGCTAACAAATGTAATCACAGAACTTATTTTCAATGCTAATGGAGGTTGTTGATATTTATACTGAATTGTATAGTTTAAAAAATTTATCTAAATATTTAGTAACTAATTGCTCCGTAGTTGAACTTGTCACCATTCCAAGACTAGAAAAAAATACAAAAACATAGCAAAATCTCAGTATTTATATTTCTTTATATTTCTGTGTTTATTTACCTATATGACAAGCCTAATATATAGACACTTGGAAATACAAAATTTATTCTGGTAAAAGAATTTCTAGCTTATATATTACAGGAACGAATTTGTTTTGCATCCTGTTACACTCTCCTTGTCAACAGCAGAGCCACTTAGAATTTTTTCTTTTTGATTACCTTGCATCAGAAACATATTTGCCAAATGCTTGAGGTGTATTTGTCAATCTTTTTATGTGATTGCCTGTAATAACCTCATGGTATCCTGTTTTGACTTAAATGTGCTGAGATTCATGATCAGATGTTCTTTGAGACTGATTTTTTGTTTGTGGTTGGGTTTTTTTTTGCTTACCAGAAGAGGTCACTCATGTACTTTTTTTTTCCTTTATTTTTCCTTAACAGAACTGTGTTTATACTTGAAACAGTCAATGGAGGTTGAATGTTTGACTTGAATACAGTTACGGAACAAAAATCAATGGGTTCTGATGTCAATATCTTTTTTCCAAAATGTAGACTTATATAATGTTGAGTTCTTAAAATGGAAAGCTTTAAAAGTTGTGCAGACATTCCTGCCTAAAGCTTCCTTATATTCATAAAAGGACCATTAAGATATTTATAAAAGGTGTCTTTTATCATTCTTATTGAAGAATTAATTTGGTCAGGCACTTCATAGCGTGGCTGGTTATGTTAGAGCTAAGCATTCATTAATTTTTACACTTCTTTGATTCATGGCTTAAAAAGGCTTATCTAAAACTGTGCTTTGTATTTTAGTACTTCCCTTGACAGTACTGTTGTACTGTATTTTTTTTTTCCACTGGCGTGATAAGGTTTAAATTTCCATTTGCTATTACTAGTGACAAAAATTGTCAGAACATAATGATTATTGTATTGTCTGAGTTTTTTTGGGTTAATGGCACATCATTCTCCTTAGTGGGTTGTTTGCATTGGAAGAATTATTCTTTAAATGTACAAACTGGTCACTACCCCCTCACCTGCCATCCTCTTCCCCACCCCCCCATAAAAAGGGAAAAAAACAAAGTCTTTCTGAATGTAGGAAAAGTTCTAGTTTGCATTACATAACATTTCTCCTCTCTATATTTAATTTAGGTACATCAAGAGAGTGTTCACATGATTCAAGTCACAAGCAGCTTGATCAATGAGACAGTAGCCAGTCACCCAGAATGGGCAAAGTAAGAATGCTGAAGTTAAGCCAATAGTATAGGGTGGATGAACAAACTTCCAGGTGCTCTTATGCATAGTTTTTAATTTAAAAAATTCCCTAGGGGAACAGAAATGGGGGTGACTCTTACAGGCAGATGTAAAAGCTGAACTCTCAGGCAGTAGGAATGTTTATGCATTACTCTGGAGGACTGTCAGTGTGATATCTCATTTGAGGATTTTGGTGGAGAAGGACCAGCTATATGAGCTTCTCTAACTACAGCTGTGGAGAGGAAACTTGTGGTGCAGAGACTAAAGAGGTCAATATTTTTTCCCTTTCGCCTGTGGAAGAAAAGTACTGGCAAAGAATGCTCTCTCTGGAAGGTTGCAAGATGAGAGCTGTAGAGATGTGGAGAGCTTGCTGCAGAATGCCTTTGAGGGAATAGGAGTCTTTGGAGTGAATTGAAGAAGAGTTCAAGGGTGGAAAGAATGGTGGATGGGGAGAGTTTGGTATGAATCAGTTGGGAAGGGCTGTTCCTATTAAGAGTAGATGTGTGTAGTGTATGCAGTGGGAAGTATGCAGTAAGGTTTAGTGTGTGTAATGATTACAGTAAATGCCAAGGCAAATACTAAGGGAGGGAAAAGATTTTGAGAGAAATGCATCTAGAGTAAAACAAGAGCACACTGGTGAGCAAAGAAGTGATTGCATAAACACCAGAGGGGGGAATAGGTGAGATTGACGGGTGGGATTTTAAGGGGGGCATGTTCCAGATGGCTTTCATTCTGCTGCAGCTAAACAGACATTGGGTAAAGGTGAGATACCAGGAGAAAAAATTGTCTCCCAGACAAGAATGGTTGACTTTTTTCAAGGGCACATTTTAAACAAAAATGATGACGGTTTAACAGTATGTAAAGAAAGTGCATGCTGTATAAGAGCAAAATGATTTTTCAAAAACAAACCTAAAAGTATATAGTTAATAACCACTGTAGTAATATGTGTTTTAACACTACTTAAGTAATCACAATCAAGAGAATGGAAAGCACTTAAAATGTGTTTTATTCCTTCCTGGCATTTCTTTGTTTGGCCTTTCTGTTTTGCCGTAAGATGGAAGTAAGTGGGACTAATGAAAATGGAAATTTGACTGTCAAAAGCTTATTCACATAATGAAAATACTGGAGTATTAGTTGAGTAATTAGCAGAATTTTAGCTTAAATTTTTACTTCTGGTGTTTGCATCTAAATTTGAAGCACCCAAACCACGGTATTTTAATTCATTAAGAGTAACTATACCTCTTGCCAAATCCATCAAGCTTCACCAGCTTTCAGAGCTTGATGTTCACATTACATTTAGAGCTGAGTGACTGAAATGTCTTGGAATTCCAATGCAGAACATTTCTGAAGGATTATACAGACAGAAGAGCTTCCATGTTGATCTTCAGTCAGGTGAACAAATGTCCTGAACGGTGGGGTTTTTTTGTTTTGGAAGGGCTCCAAAAAGCGTCACTGAATCAAGATATAAAAATAAAGTCAAAGCAGATATTGTGTGCCCTGTATTCACAAGTGTTGGAATGCTGGCAGCTCAGTAGGGTCCATTGCTTAGTCATTCAAAGTGATGTGAATCCCTGAAGAAATTCACCAGTGGGTAGTTTGGTGAGGACTCCGAAATAACTGGTGCCAAACCTGTTTTCAACTGATTGCTTTTTCAGGGAAACTATGTTAACAATTTATGTTCAGCTTGTAATTCAGAAGGTACTCTTTACAACTAGATGAGACTGCTTCATATAGTATTTTCAGACAACTAGAACACCAGGAAAATTGCTAAGAATGTAGTGTGAATAGCACACATACAGATTGAAGAGCAGATCTCTCTTGAAAAAGTTGAGATACCAATTTAATTAAGGTTTCAGGAACCTTGGAGAATTTCAAATGCAAGGACTTGCCCTAGATTTAGTTGTGCTTTGCTTATGAGAAAATCTGTTTCTTGGTATGTAGAAGGAAATATTCTAGTTGCAATAAGTTTATATGTATTTAACCATGATACATTGTTATTTCAAAATGTCGGTTTACAATGTGTTTTGGATGTAATGAAATCGGTACAATACTTAGCAGTTAACTTTGTTTTTCTTCTTTAAAAAACCCCAGCTGGCTCCCGGAAGCCCAGGTAATTCAGAAGGCCCTCAATTCTGCAGCGAATAACGTGTACCAATATGGCCGAGAATGGATTACACATAAGGTAGGAGTGAGCTCTTAAAACACCTTTTAATTTTTTTTTTTTTATTTCTTGTATTTCATAAAAGTGGAAAGAAATAAAAATGTATTTGTCAGTAGTTCTTTTCTGTGGTTAACCGTCTGGTTGACAAATCTTTCTGCTCTCTGGTTTTGAAGGAAGAGTGGGAGTGATTTCAGTAGTCTTTTCCTCTCAGAGGATTATTTTTTTTTTAAGAGCTGAAGAATCTGTCATCATTTTAACAATTTCTAGTGAAAATTCGTCAAATAAAACTGAGTAATATTTTTTTACCTGGCTTTACCCTGTCGTATTATAGACAATGTAGGCTTTTGTTATTGCCACCACCACTCCTCCTCCTCCCCCTGTGTTCTAATTTCTATGTGGGCTGGGTGTGGTGGATTGGATGTTTTTTTCAGTCATAATTTACTTAGTTAAGATAACTTTCTTCAGGAGAATTTGTCAAGATTATATGTATGTTTTGATATCGAGCACACATCTCAAATTGTTTGATATGTTTACCCCAAAGATGTGAACAAGAATTTTGGATTAAGCATTTTAGAGACAGCATTGGTTTTTCAGTGCAGAAAGAAGTCCTCAGCTTGATGTAGCAGAATGTTTTTTAACAAAGTCTTCATATTATGAACCATGTTGTCTGAAGTATTTCATAATGATACTCATATTTTCTAATAATTTGGGTTTGATCCATGCCTTTACCAACACTCTTATGTGATTCATAGAGCTTGGAGTTCATTGGTAGATGCCTGCTTTATTCTGGCCTGTATAATAAAAGGTTTTTGTATGTTTTAGCTCCATAAGATTTTAGGAGAAAAAGTGAATAACACCGCTGTGATTGAAAAACAAGTGCTAGAGCTCTGGGACAGACTTTATCACTCTTGGTTTGTGAAGGTGGGTAACTTATTTAAATGGTATTCATAAAAACTATCACTTAGTACTCTGAGATAATTATGCTAAGTATGCATTTCTGAGAAAGAGATTAGTAGAAAGTTGGATGCTGAGTAAAGGTCATAATAAAAAGCTGGGAAAAAATTTCATGTGTGTAAGATCATTCTACAGTCACAGTTTAAGTACAGCCACAGCTATGTCGTTCACTTAAGTAGTAAAGTGTGTTTTTATGTATGCCATTTAATTTAGGCTTTTCTCACTTAATGTGTTTGGTATTTCATAGTTTAGAGGTTTCTGTTGAATTTTTGTGTTGTTGAGGTGTTAGGAAAAGAAAACTGGTATTCTGTGTGATTTGTTTAACTTTCATTAATTTGAAAATGGGAGAAAGAAATTGTCCCTTCATTAAGTTTCTTACAGTGCACTTTTGTAGCCATCTTTTAGTGGATTCTGTACAATGGATCTTGAAAAGTTCATAAGAGTTAAATAATTTTTATTCTGGCAATGCTGTTTACCTTTTAAAGGAAAAAGCAATTCATTAGCCATGATGCAATGGAAATATTAAAATCCAAAAGTTATACCCCTGAAATACTTCTGTATATTTAAATAATTGCAATTATAATATATTAACTGTTTATACAGTCATTTTTCAAGTACCCCTAAAGTTCCAAGAAGATTTCTGTATTAGAAGAAGTAACAGTTTCAGTATAGTAGTCAAAGTGGAAAGAATCAGTTTCTGACAAGATAATGCTGTAGAAGGACCTGTTGAGAGATAACACAACACTGTTGAGGACTATGGGACCACCGAGGAAAAAGTAAAACTGTATCTGCAGTAGATTTTTCTGGCCTTAAGCACTTGAGAGTATTCAGTGTTAAATGATTGACCAAGAAAAGCACCTACTTTGGATGCAGCTATCAATTATACTGATCAACCTGTTGCTTTTACTAATACAACCTGTATGTCAGATGGTCCGTAGCATTGCATTGTTCGATAGGGCTCTGTGCTGTAGGAGCGCTTCTGTTGCTGCAGTACAGCACAGGGTGTGCCTGTGTTTGTGTGGTGGGATTTCTGTTCTGCAGCTGTTACTTGAGGGAATACTGTGAGGCTTCTATCTTATGAATTCTCTTCTGGTAGGGTAAGAAACAGGTTTCCTACCAGTCAAAATGGTAGAAAGAGCTTCAGGAATGCACTGATGCTCTCTGCCTACAATCTTGAAGTCTGTTCCTCCTCTGGCCACCATTTACAAACTAGACACCCTAAACCAGACACCCTATGTTACCATTGGCATACTGGGAGGCAACTAATTATCTGCGGGCCACAGGTAACTGCTCCAGAGTCTGCTCCTAAATATTGCTCCTTCTATCATAGCCCAGATACATGTAAAACATCTCACATGAGTGCTTTCCACCTGACTATTTCCTTCTGTAATATTGTAATACTCTTGCATGGTCTTAGATGTATCTGAAAACTGGTAAACTAAGTGACAGTGTGGTGTGTAGGATATCTGTACCTGAGTACAGCTTTCAAGCTCCTCACTGTTTCAGTTGTGGGAGCATAATAATTAGACTTCATTTTGAGATGTGCATAGCATTGCTCTAGTCTGTAGGTGACTGAAGAACTCAGACTCAGGTGATACTATTCCATGAAAGCTGTAGAACTGAGGAAGAAATGCCGATGAAATGTGGATTCAACCATTAACTGGGGGGGGGAGTGTTGATCTGCTGGAAGGCAGGAGCGCTCTTCAGAGGGACCTGGACAAGCTGGAGAGATGGTCTGATTCCAACAGGATGAGGTTCAACAAGGCCAAGTGCTGATTCCTGCACTTTGGCCACAGCAATCCCATGCAGCACTACAGGCTGCAGACAGAGTGGCTGGAGAGTAGCCAGGCAGAAAGGAACCTGGGAGTTTGGATTGACAGGAAGCTGAACATGAGCCAGCAGTGTGCCCAGGTGGCCAAGAAGGCCAATGGCATCCTGACCT